>NC_056747.1:359265941-359318441 GCF_019279795.1 Protopterus annectens | reverse complement strand
CAACCCTGGGAACTATAGACCCATAAGCCTAACCAGCCTTATCTGCAAGGCCATGGAGAGAATCATCAGGGACCTTATCAACAATCATGGAAGTATCGAAAAGAGAAAAATATATAGCAATTAAGGCAAGAATGGTCACTGTTAGAAGAATATAGAAGAGGGAATAGATCAACAAAAATACTAAGAAAGATAGATGTGATAAAAGCAGTGCGCAGTATTAGAACAGATCAGGATCTATCATGCACTATTGTAAATAACAAACTAAAAATTTCAGCACAGGTGGAAAAACATAGAAGATACACAGATAAATATAAAGGAAAAGTACAAAATAAGCAATTTAGTGATGACCTGAAAATTTTTTATAGAGAATTGGGAAACAAAGTAAAAGGAATTGAAAGACTGCCAAAAAAAAGACGCAATAGCTCCATTTTGGAGAAGTATTTATGAAGATCCTGTGGAACACAATAAAGATGCTAAATGGATAAAAGAAGTAAAAGAAAGAATAAGAAATTTAAAGGTACAAGAGATGAAATGGGATGAAGTAACAGCTAGAGAGATTGAAACAAAGTTAAGAAAAGTCTCTAATTGGAAAACACCAGGCCCAGATGCAGTACTTAACTTTTGGTTAAAAGTATTAACATCTTTGCACGAAGACTTAGCCATGAGTAAGAACTATTATTATGCGCATCCCGAACAGACACCAACCTGGCTAACAACAGGTAAAACAATGCTCCTACTTAAGAATGAATCTGCAAGCTACCCCAAAAATTATAGACCAACAACTTGCCTACCGACGACGTATAAACTATACATGGGAATTGATGCCGATAGAGTTTATAGTCATCTAGAAGAAAATTCAGTTATGGCAGTAGAACAAAAGGGCAATAAAAGAAAGTCATATGGAACAAAGGATCATCTGATGTTAAATAAAGTCATAGTGGAGAAGTGTAAAAAGGGGAAGAATCTAAATATGGCATGGATTGACTACAAAAAAGCATTTGATAGTATCCCACATTCATGGATAAAAGAGTGCTTAAAAATATATAAGATACATCCTACACTGATGGACTATGTTACAGTGACCATGAAACAATGGCAGACTACTTTGCAATTAAACCATGATAAAGGACAAATTACTATCCCAGAGATAAAAATTCAAAGGGGGATGTTCCAGGGTGACTCTCTGTCACCGTTACTATTCTGCCTTGCCCTTAACCCATTAAGCTGTCTACTGAACAGCTTAGGCCATGGCTATAATGTGGCTCCTAGAAAACAACAAAGTCTAAAGACTTCTCATCTTCTTTGTCGATGATTTAAAACTGTATAGCTCATCAGACGAGGAACTGAAAGCACAGCTGCAGGTTGTTAAAACTTTTTCAGATGTTATTAGAATGTCATTTGGTCTTGATAAATGTGCAAAAGCAACCTTTAAAGCAGGAAAACTGCAGCACCAAGAAAACATCAGTTTGGGACAAGAATGTGATATAAAAGAACTTGAGCAAGAGGGAGTGTATAAATACTTGGGAAGTGATGAAGGCACTAAAACATGATTAAATGCATATAAAACTTAGTAAGGAGTACTTTATAAGACTTAAATTAATCCTGAAAACAGCATTGACGTACAGGAACAAAGTCCAAGCTATAAATCAATTTGCTCTGCCTGTCCTAACTTACAGTTTTGAAGTGATTTATTAACCCCAAAACGTGCTGTATAGATTATATATTAAAACAAGAAGGATGCTTCATGCTCACCAGATGATCTATAAAAGTCAGTGTATTAATTATTTATTATAGTTTTAATTATTATATATTCCCCCTTCCAAAGGAGGGATGGACCTCCTTGAAATTGATTACATGTATATATCTGTAATCATGGGACTTCACACATATCTGCTGACTTCAGGAGACCCAAATGTAATGAAAGTTTTGAAACATGACGAGAACAAATCTAAGATGACTTCTATGCTTAACCTAGCAGAAGCATATCGCCGTCAAGCAGGAATGGAAATCAAACCAGAAGTAGATAAAACTCAGACAGCAACTGAATGTGCCAAAAAATAAAAGAAAGAATATAAGGTGAAGGACCAGATGAAAAGGCAAGAAATGTGGAAAAATCATAAATATAGTGGCAAGTATAGAAAACTTCTGGAAGAACCTCATGTTGATCAGGAATGAAGGCAGGAATGGTTAAGGTGAATATAAACCAAGAGATGAAAGGTTAATATTGGCAGCCCAAGGCAGTGGTCTATGTACACGCTGGTTTACAAAGTCCATTGAATATGGGGGAGAAACAGATAAATGTAGATTGTGTAAAACCAAACTGGAAACAGTCACACACCTCGTTGCTGGTTGTGACATACTAATGGCAGAAGGCCTGTACACTGAAAGGCACAATAGTGTGGTGAGACTGTTGCACTGGGGATTGTGCAAACATTATGGTTTTGAAGTGGCTGAGAAGCACTGGAAACATGAGGCACAAAGCATCATAGAAAATGATCAAGTCTTCATCACATGGGATCATCCATTACCAACAGTTCAAAAGATAGATGCTAGAAAACTGGATATAGTAATCCAAGAAATGAAGACAAGAGTAGCACTGATCATTGAAATTGCCACACCCAGTGATTACAGTGTTCTGCATACAGAGAGACACAAGGTTATAAAATATCAGGATCTGCAAGCAAAAATGAGAGCAATGTGGAAGAAGGATACCCAGATAGTTCCAATTATAGTAGGAGCAATGGGTCTTATAAAAAAGAGTCTACCATCATATTTATATAAGCTACCAATATACGTAACTCTGTATGAATTACAGAAGGAGACATTACTGGGCACATTGCGGGTGCTGCGAAGAGCACTTTTGTCTGACATCACAGAGTGAAACAATACTAATTTCATTCATTTTAGTCGTACTTTGACTTAGGAATGGGGTTCATTCCCATCATGGTATTAGAAACCTAAAAGATCTGGAGAAATTAAAAAAGGGAGAGACCTTATCAACAAAGACATAGATGACCTTCAGACTCTTGATCCAACCCAATTTGGCTTCATTAAGGGTACATCATGCTGATTAAACCTGGTGGACGTCTTTGAGAATGTCACTAAAACCCTGGATGAAAGCAAAACAGTAAATACAGCCTATCTTGACTTAGCTAAGGCTTTTGACACAATCCCCCATTCAGGCATCATTGAGAAACTCACCCAGCTGGGAATGTCACTAGATGGGTAGCCTACTGGTTCATTGACAGAACACATACAGTCAAAGTTGGGGATTCCACGTTTACCAGCAGGCCAGTTACCAGTGGTGTACCACAAGGATCTGTGCTGGGCTCCCTACTGTCTGGAATCTATTTCTCAGAAGTCTATGCAAAAATAGATGGCCTGTGGTTTACCAAGTTCTCCAATGACTGCAAACTGGGTGCAATCACTGAGTTCCCAATCGATGCTGACATACTACAAAAAGGGCTTACACAGACAAATGACTGGTGCCAAAGACATGGACATAAACTAAATGCAAAAAAATGTGTTAGCATCCCTTTCCCCAAAGGGGAAGTACCTGCAAATTACAATATTAACAGTACCCCCCTTAGCTCAAACCCTGTGGTGAGAGATTTCGGAACACAGGTTGATAATAATCTTAACTTCAATTAGCATGTCTCCACGGTGGTAAGGAAGTCCTTCTACATTGCACAACTCATAAGTAAGGGCATACTATCCAGAGCTAAGGATGTTATAACGCTCCTATACTTATCCCTCATCAGATCACTAATGGAGTACAACACTATCTTCTGTATGTACCTCACATGACACCTGCAGCAGATGGAGAGACCTCAGAGGTTTTTCACCAAGAAAATTCAGGGCCTTCAAGACATGACCTACATGGACAGACTGAAGTCCCTATCACTGTACTCTGTATATTATATGCTGCTGAGAGGCAACTTGTGCCTGGCCTACAGAGCAGTCTTGGACCCTGCCCTAATGGAAATGCTGCACATCCGCAAATCATATCAGATAAAATTCACTTGCTGTAGGGATTGTAACCTAGCTTGCGACATTAACAGGACATGCTGGAGAGACAGATCTGTCTCCCAAAGATTGCCACTCCTCTGGAACAAATTCCCAAATCACGTAAAATAGAGCTCCTCGATGACCCTATTGAAGCATAACTTAGACAACTGAATGGGAGACCATAAATTTACCCCAGGGGTGTCACCAATGTCCCTCTTGGATAAGGGCATTTGATGCCTATCATAGACTCTGCAAATATAGAGCATACAATGTGGTCAGTAAGGGAACAAGGGTATAACATGACTAGGTGTATAAAGGCCCAAGGGCCAATAGCCAAGTAACCTCCTATGAACCTATAAACTCACTTCCCTTATCTGCACATGACAGCTACTTTTGTGATATATTTAGTGTGCTGCGCACTGAGGCCAGTATATATTTTTCTCAACAATAGTACATATGCTATCAACATACAATTATACACAGTTTTCCAAGATGGCTGCCAACTAATCAACAGCTTAGCTTCAGCTCTCACAGCGTAAAGAAACTGAAATTAAAGGGCCAGGAACTCAATCAGTTTTAGTAAATTCAGTTACTGGCTAGTAAGTACACTGCCTGGGTGCCAGCGAAGAAGAAACTAAGAGCATCTGAAAGAAAAGGCAAAGAGTAAACACTGACTGGAAGAATCCTGCAGCTGTTCAGAAAAATAGCAGTTCAAGCTCCATCTTTCATGCAAAACACTGTTTCCAGTAATCTAGAGGAAAAAATAATTCAAAAGTGCTGAGAGCTGATTAAAATAAATGAAACACCGAAGGAATATATCAATTCAAATAACAAAAGGCTGGAAAATGGAAGACGCTTTAAACATATATTCAGATGAGCTGATAAAACTGCAAAAATCAGAGGTAAAACTGAAGAAAAGACTGGCCAAATATTAAAGAAGAGATGTTTCAAAAAATGGAAGAATTAGAGGATAGAGCTGAGATTTTCTGCTGTACCAGAGAAGCTAGACAGAACAGACTGTATTAATTTTGTGAAGGCACAAATAAGCAACTGGACAGGTATTTCACAGCAGGAACTGTTAATTGAAAGAGCACACTGTGTATGCTCCAAATGTGGCCATAAGAAAGTAGCCAAAACCTGTATTAGTAAAGATGCAAACCTAGCAGCAGAAAGAGTTGATCCTGACAAAACTGTGGCAAAGTATTAAAAGTTGGAGACAGTAGAATGTTTGTGGGAAATGATTAGTTACTGCACACAAAGCAAAAGAGAAACAAATTTATTCCAGCAATCAGGGAATATCAAGAGGCAGGTCTGAGATTCAAGCTGCTGTATTCAGCTGTCTTCTTAATTTTTTTCCTAGGGGGATTAAGGTAATTTTTGATGCCGAACAGGCTAAGGAAGAAATACAAATGTTTGCCCATCAAAAAAGTGACCCATCAAGCAGAAGGGGGCTCTGCTTCTCATTCTGATAATAAAGTACATAGAGAGACTTTACCAGTGAAACCTTTCCCATTGTTTCCAAAGGAAAATGCTTGAGAGACAGAGAAAAGCACATTAGTTAACTAGAAGAATCAGGAGTACCTTAAATTGAACCAGAATCTGGTGTTGGAAGGTGGAGATAAATAGGAAGAAGACCAGCAACACAGAAATTAGTGAATAAATGCGAGACTGCAAAACATCAATTACATTTGAGAAATACATCTGCACAAGAAAAAGTTGAAAGAGAGGACTTTTGTTGACTTTGCTAAACTTGTGAGAGAGACTGAAAGGCATTTGCCTCACTTCATGTCATTAATGTTTAGAACACCATGGGGAGGGGAAGACAAACTGTAAGTAAAACAATTTCTGTTCACTTTTCATGATATAAATTGCATATTTTATAGTAAAGTATTTTTAGTTGTATGTGATAAAGATACTAAAGTAATCAGATGCCTTTTTCTGTTTTCTTTCTTTTTTACTATTAAGAAATGTAAGCATTACAATGCATAAAGAGAAAAAAAAGACTGGATGCAAGCATGTTTAAGTTAATAGGCTGTAAGTCTTGGGTTGTTGAGGTGGGGGATGTGGTGTAAAAATAAACAGATCATAACATGTAGAGCTGATGTGTTTGTCTTACTTTTGCATAGGTGATTAAGACCCTTGGCTTAATCAAATAAGTTTTATATGGAAACAAGTAAACAAGAGAACACTGAATATAATAACAAAATGTTTTCCTTTAGCAAAAATGTTTCAGCTTGTCTTTAGAAGCTTGCAGCCGAGTGTTAAATTTTCTTTTCCTTTACATTTCCATGGAGACAAGCTAATTATAGGGCAATAAAAGAAATCCAAAGCATTGGTTTCTTCAAGGCTAAAAGTTAACGTTTTCTGAAAGCAATGCAGATGCTTAAGAAAGTGTATTTGGTCACAGAAATAACTTACTTATTCAGTCATAATGTTAACGACAGCACTGTCAGAAGACATCTGCATTTTTTGTGATATATAGAGAGTGCTGTATGTTGTTATTTACATGCACAGCCATTAAAAGTATATTGGAGTAACATTGTAGTATCCTTATGCTGACATTATGGCTTTGTCTCTGCTATATTCAGTAACTGTCTCCAGACTATGCTACATAATATGCTATATAATACTCCCCAAACACGCAATGATTCAGTGTTATTCTTACACACCTCAAACACCTGTGCTGAATTACTCACTCTCCAGACTACTAAAGATGCCATACATAATGATTTATTTATTTAATTATTGGCATTTGTTTACTGGGAATGTCTAACTGAGCAGTGCCTTTTTTTCAGCAGAGGCCTAGGGAAAAAAGCTCCATTATACAGACAGCATGAACATCAGTTGCATTTTTTCATAATTTACTGTCAATTTCATTCACAAACAGCAGTTCTATTATTCAGACATCCTTGACATCAGTTACATCACTTACAGTTTCAATTAAAAATAACAGTTACATGGGTTGTATATGGATACATTTTAAAATACAATGAGGTACATGCAGTGCAGTATCATCAGTGTGCATAGACTATCAGGTTTTACAAAATAATATTTGTTACTATAAAGACCTGTTCAAAATCTGGGGCATATGAAGATAAGCTAAAGAGTTGGAGAAGCCGAGGCTCAAGGAAGATAAAGATGAGATGAGATGAGATGATACAGGAGGGTATCTTCACTACAGTGAAGAGAATGGTACCGTATAGCACGGAATTGGAAATTTAATGTTCTCTTCACTGTACTGTGATCTCAGTGTTGGTATATTTAAGTAGGAGAGGGTGTGGGGGTGCAGGGGGGCTTGCCCTCCTGCAAAAACTTACAAGAAGACTTTTTATCTTTATATCTTGTTCTACTTTAATGTTCGATGTTGTAGAACATCGATCATCTCATCATCAATGATGTGTGATTTGATGTTCTACAACTTTGATCATTTGAAGTAAACCCATTAATATATATAGGTTCATAGGTTGGTACTAGGCTATCAGCCCTAGGGCCTATGCAAGCCTAGCTAAACAATTCCCCGGATATTTCTTCCCACAATATTTACTTCCCTGGACCCCTGTCTAGCAGGGTGACGTGATCCCCAGGGTGAATTTCCTATATCCCATCCAGTCGTCAAGGTTCCTTTTGAAGAGGGCCAAGGAGGCGCTCTGCTTGACATATATGGGTGGTCTATTCCAGAGTATGGGGAGTCTCTGGGTCAGGAACCTATCCCTCCAGCATGTTTTGTTCATTTTGATGACAAGGTTTAGATCCCTAGAGCGTGTGGCTCTGAGGGATTGGGATTTCTTTAAGTGGAGCATGTCCAACAGTTCAGGGTTTGACATGGCCTTGTATGTTAAGCAGAGATCGCCTCTGAGTAGATGATATGCCATAGAGTATAGCTGGAGTTTTTTTAGACGGTCAGCATAGGGCATCTGCTTTAGGCCTGTGATTCTTTTAGTGAGGTATTTCTGCAGTCTTTCCAGCTGTTGCATATGTCTCGTGAGGTACATACCAAATGGGGCATTGTACTCTATAATGGGTCTAATGAGGGATGAGTACAGTGGGACAATGACCTCCTTTTTTCTGGATGAAAAGCCATTAGTGATGAGTTGTGCCACACAGAAGGATTTCCTGACTGTTGTGGTGATGTGGTTATTGAAGGTGAGACCACTGTCCACATGTGTCCCTAAGTCTCTCATCACCCTTTCGGTGTTTAGTGTACTGCCACTTATGTGGTAATTCATGGGTACATGTTTTTTCCCAAAGGGGATAACTATACATTTCTTGGCATTAAGCTTGAGCCCATGCCTCTGGCACCAAGCATCTGTTTCTGTAAGGTCATTTTGTAGAATATCCACATCATTTGGGGATTCAATAATGGCTCCCAGTTTGCAGTCATCTGCGAATTTTGTTAGCCAGAGTCCCTTAGTGTTGGCCTGTACTTCAGAGAAATAGATGCCAAACAAGAGCGG
Source organism: Protopterus annectens (assembly GCF_019279795.1). Lineage (NCBI taxonomy): Eukaryota > Metazoa > Chordata > Ceratodontiformes > Protopteridae > Protopterus > Protopterus annectens. The sequence goes on along the minus strand of NC_056747.1, from coordinate 359,309,979 downwards.
TCCAGGACTGAACCCTGAGGTACTCCACTTGTCTGGAGCTGGATTTGGAGTCGGCTACTTTTACAGTCTGGGTTCTGTCAGTAAGCCAGCTGGCAACCCATTGAGTGATGTAGGGATTTATGCCCAGCTTAGTAAGTTTATCTATGATTCCAGAGTGGGAGATGGTGTCAAAGGCCTTGGTGAGGTCCAGATAGGCTGTGTGGACCGCCTTATCCTTGTCCACAGCTCTGGAGACTGATTTGAAGAAATCAATCAGGTTCAGGAGACAAGATTGTCCCTTCATGAACCCAAACTGGGTGGGGTCCAGTGTTTGAAGGTTACCAATGTCTTTGTTTATAAGTTCCATGATAATGTGTTCCATGCCCTTGCAAATCAGGCTCAGACTGATGGGATGGTAGTTCCCGGAACCCAAGGTGGATCCCCCCTTGTGGAGTGGGATAACTGTAGCTGTCCGCCACTCAGTGGGCACAAAGCCTGAGGTGAGGCTATGATTAAACATGACACTTAGGTGAGGTGCCAGTTCATTTGGAGTTCATTTTGGAGTCATATAACCTAAGCAAATTACATGAATTATTCAATTCCTGCTCTTTTTCTTAAACAAGAAACATCTTTATTAAACCATCAATTATGACATAGGCAATCATGCATTTATATAAATGAAAACAAACCACACAGATACAGTCCTAGTTGCAACCATTTTACATCACAGACCATACTGACATACTCCCAGCTGCAAACATTATACATCACGTATAATCTTACCAATCATTTTCAGTCAAACATTACATAGTTCATTCTTTTAAACCTCATTCATCCCCTGTATGTATTTTTCCCATAATTCCCATTTTTTCTTATGTAGTTTCCTCCTATCCTTTTCTAAAGATCTCAATTCCAGTTGTTTTATCTCTGTTACTGTATTCACTACTTCTAGTTGGTTTAACATTTTGATTTCCATTTTCTAGTAATTGCTTTTTTGGCAGCCAACATAATTAGACACAGCAAGCCCTTATTATGTCTAGGTAATTCCAATTCTGTATCATAACTCAAAAGAAATCATCTCCCTCATCACACCAATCTACCCACCCAGCATCTCCAACAGTACATCCCACAGGGAATCCTTAAGGTCCACCAACTCACTTGACTCCCAAAAAATATGTTTCCAATTACCTCTTTCTTCCTTGTCACACCTCCAGCATTTGCTGTCTACCTGATGAAAAATTATTTGGAGTCTACTTGGGGTATAAAAATATCTATGTAAACATTTCTAATCAAAAAACCTAAATCTTCTAGATTTTGTTATATATTTGGGAGACACACATATATCCTCCTATTATTTCTTTGTGAATTGCTTATCCAATCTCTCTTCCAAATCCTTGCTAAACTCCTCTGATTGATTCTTATAGTTATCATGCAATATTTTATATGCTGTACTAATTATCCATTTTTTAATGGCAGTCTCTTTTCTAGATTCTACTAAAAACTCTACTAGTGCTGTTCTTTTGTTTAGGACCCCCAGTTCTCTTTGTCTATACTCTGATATCAATCCTTGATAGGGAAAGCAATCTCTAATCTGCAGTCCAAATAAATTCTTGGTGTCTTCCCATTCTATCATCTTTCCATTTCTAGTTATTTGCTTCCAATGCCTTGGTACCTCTGCCAGTTTTCTCCAAGAAATTCCAGCCCCTCTTGCCTATTGTCTATATCCCTAATTGCAGTCATCCCTATCTGCAGAATCTCCTTTCTGCATTCTCGTGTTGGCTTAGTTCTTAGAATACTTTCTACTACTTTAGAAATATAATATTCTGTATGAGTTTTGATATTCTCCTTAAAGGCCTGCATACAAAATCCCAGTCTCTCCTTGTTTCTCCACTGTTTCATCATCATCCCTTTCCACTTTGAATTATAGTTTTCTGCTTGTGCTATGTTTAAGGAGCCTTAATTTTGTAGCTCTGAATTACCCCTTCAAATTGGGTAATCCCAATCCGCCCTGTTTTACTGGAAGAATCAGCTTATACCACTTGATTCTTGTCATCTCCCCCTCCCAGATAAAGTCCTTTAGCTTTTTATTAATTGCTATCCACAACTTCTCCTCTGGTTGATAAAATATGTCTGACCTGTGTATAAGACTAATGGGCCTAAAAACATTTTAACTGCTTGTATCTTGCTATCAGTATTCATATAACAGAGCTTTCATTTTCTCAGTTTTTGTATCATCTTTTGTTTAGTCTCTTCTCACATATCTTTAGCTGCCACACCAGAATCATTTTTAATCCATACTCCTAAATATTGCATTTTATCATGTCCCCATAAATATGGATATTGCTAAACCAATTCCTATGTGGGTATATAGTTTACCGCTATTGCCTTTGTTTTAGCTTCATTCATTTTATCTCCCAAAAAGATTTGAAATGGTCTCAAAATGTTCCACAACACTGTGATGTCTCTTTTTGGTTTTGTCAGATATAAAATTATATAATCTAGAAACAGAGCCAGCTTTTCTTGACTATCATACCAATTATATCCTTGAATTTCTGAGTTTCTTATTTTCTTTGCCAATCGTTCTAAATAATGCAGATAAAAAAGGGGAAAGATGATGTCCCTGCCTGGTTCCTCTGCTCAAGCAGAAATTTTCAGAGAGGACCCTGCCCACTTTAATATTTGCCTCCTATCCCTCATATAGCCTCCTATCCCTCATATAGCCTCCTAATCAACCTTAACATTTTTACAGGAAAAGCAAATGCTTCCATTCAAAATCCCAGCTTACCCTGTCAAATGCTTTCTCAGCATCAAGACCCACCAACTGCAATGGTATTTTATTGCATTCTGCTTCCCTTTGGATCATCAGTGTTCTATTAATGTTGTGAAATGTTTGCCACCCCTCCACAAAACCACACTGGTCTATATCTAGCAATTTTGGCATTACTTTTGCCATTCTTTTAGCTATTATAGACATGAACACTTTATAATCATGGTTTAGTATTGAAGTGGACCTGTATGAAGCTGGGTCTGATGGATCTTTACCCTGTTTAGGTACTACAGCTAACGCTGCTTTCTTCTAGGATGTTGATACTTCTCCTTTTAAAATACTGTTAAACAAAACCTTCCAGATCGTTATCAGTTTTTTTTCCTGCTAGCTTCTAAACTTCCACAGGAATGCTATCTATTCCTAGAGACTTTCCTGTAAATTTGTTATACATCACAATTTTTTATCTCATCTCCTCCTATCCTAACCATTAGTAATTGAGCCTCATCTACCTCTAACCTTGGCAAATTTAATTCTTCCAGAAACATTTCCATTTGAATCTTTTCTTGATTTCCATATTCTTCTGCTTTATACAGACTTCCATAGAATTTCCAAAATAGTTATAATACATATACAGGATCTCTTGTCACCTTCCTTGTTATAGGCTCCCTAAGCTTGGAGACAGCCCTTTCTACTTTCTGTTCCCTGAGTCATTGTGCTAAACATTTTTGTGCTCTAGTGTTATAAAACAGTTGCTTAACAGCAATCTTTCTAAACCCATGGTTATTGTTGAGGTAATCCCTTATTTTCTGCTTAGCATTCTGCAGTTGAGCCTCTTCTCATTCTGTGAGATTCCTCCTTTTCTACAATACTTTAACATTTGTCACTCCCTCAAAATAATTCTTGTTACTTAACCATAGCTTCTTTTCTTATATTTCCATCCATTTCTTAAACTCCACCTTAACTTTATTCCACTCCCTAGCTATACTTTCAGAAGTATTTCTATCATCTTGAATAGCTCCTAAATAATCTCCACTACCCATTCCTTTAAATTCTTCTCTTTTCAAGAGATAGTTGGGAAAGTGCCAGTGTATCATTTTTATTTCATTACCCTGTGTTTTTATTTTAGCTATTATTGGCACATTATCTGAAATAGTTATTGGGTGCATATCAATACCTTCAATTAAATGCACATGTTCCTGTGAAATGTAAATTCTGTCTTGCCTAGCCCAGTTTTTTATATCTTGGGGAATAATATGTAAATTCACTCCAAACTTCTATTATAGAATTCACATCTTCCATGCCAAATATTTTCATAAATTTCTTCAAAAATCTACCCACCTTTGTTATGCTTTCCCTTCTGCCCCCCCCCAGACACATCTTCACTACTGTCAATCAAATTCCAGTCCCCACCTAAAAGTAATATTCCTTGATGAAAACTGATTATTTCTCCCAGAATTTTTTTACGCTCCATTATACTAGTTTTATTTAGGTGTGATGGCCACGGTGGTGCAGCAGTTAGCATTATTGCCTCACAGCAAGAGGTTTTCCAGTTCGACTCTGGGCTGGAGTGCCTTCTGTGTGGAGTCTGCATGTCCTCCCTGCGGTTGAGTGATGTTTAAAGACATGCAGGTAGGTAGGTGCATGCGTGAATGGGTGTGCCTTTGTTGAAGGTTAGGCCCTAGCCTGGCACCTCGGCACCATAAAAAAAAATCTACTGCCAATCATAAGTGGATCGGCATTCCGCTGTGGCAACCCCTAAATGGCAAAAGTTGAAAGATATTACTTACTATACTAGTTTTAGGTGGAATATAAATATATGCCAGTGTAACCCTCCTCAGTTGTCACTAACCCCTTAGCACTACAAATCTGCCATTATTATTTTTTTATCCTGTTGTATCACTGTTGGAGCTGCCTTTGCAATTAAGAAGTACTCCTCTTTTCCTTTGTCCCAGATATTCCACTGAATAACCATCCTGAAAACTTTTCTTTATCAAATTCACATGCTCGGTTCTTTCTAAGTGTGTCTCCTGTAACACAGCTATTTTCACTCTACATTTTTAAATATAGTTTACTATTCTTTCTTTTTTATATTTATCTGTGAGGCCATTGACTTTTAATGACATTACAGAAAGCATCATTGTATTAAAAAGATATTATTCACACATTTTATGTATAACATATTTTTGTTAAATGTCTAGTTCTAGCTTCTGTGTTACATGCATACATTGTTTGGCAGGTTGAAATTTTACATAGTTGTTTCTTGTCATATCCATTTGAGCCTAAGTCACATCTTATAAAACTGTTTTATTGAAAACCCTCAAACAAAAACACAAACAAACCCCCAATAACCCCCTAAAACCTGTTAATTTAATACTAACACACAAAACTATGTACATCTTCAAATAATGAAGTTTTACCCTCCTAATAGGAACAGATGCCCCAAACTGATTGTCACACTCAAATACTTGAGTTAACCTAAAATAAAGGTTATCCATGCTAAGACCCATGGTGCAGGCTGTGCTTCTTCTAAGTGCTGACTAGTTTTGCCCTATCTTTATAGCTTTCCCAGCTGGGAAAGCCCTGAATGTTTTCAGAGAACATTATCTCCTAGCCATTTTCACTTTTCCTTTTTTCCCAGCCAATCACCCTCCACTAGACTGTAACCAATTTCTCTTTATCAGACCATCTCCATGGAGACATGAGAACCAGATAGCCAATTTCTCATTATCAGACTGTTTCCATGGAGATATACATTTATTTGTTAGAAAAAAAGCCTCATAATATTCAGTATTATTTTTCATTTACTTGCTTTCTCTAACAAATTGTTACTAAATCAAATGTCCTTAATCCAGTCATTCCCCCATGCAAGAATGAGAAAAGGCACATTAATTTTTCTTTTGTCATGCTCTTTTAACCAGGCTTTTCTACCTTACAGTGCCTACATTTCTTAAAACTGAAGAAGAAGAAAGAGAGAAGAGAGAAAGAAAGGAAAAAATAGCAGCAGCATCTATTCACACTCCCATTACACTTAAAAATAACTGAAAAAACATTTCTTTATAGGATGCAAAGAAAACCATACACCACAAAAAAATCTACTATTAAGAAAAAATGTTTTCTTTACTCAAAATTAACTTTCCCCATCTCTTCTCCTCCCAAAAGCATTTTTTGAACATTAATGGCATGAAGTAGAGCATATACGTCAGAGTCCCCACAAGTCCAACAAATTTTGAAAAAGTCCAATATTTCCAGATTTTTCTTGTTCTGTCATATTGCACAAATATAATTATTGTATTGTAATCCCACATTAAGTTACTGGTTTTATTACTGTTCTTCTCCATCTCCCAAATCCTGTCTCTGCTTCATGCTTCATTTCCAATGTACTCTCGATTCTTCTAGTCAACTCTCATGCTCCCTTCCTTCTCTCCAACATTTTCCATTGAAACAATGAGAAAGGTTTCAAAGGTACAGTCTCTCTGTGGTCTTTATTACCAGAACAACAAGAAGCAGAATCTCTGTTTCACAGCTCACATTTTGTTAGACAAACATTTGTATTTCCTCCTTAGCATGTACTTCTTCAAAAAATTATTTTGTCCCTCCAGGGAAGAATACCTTGAAGACAGTTGGCTACAGCAGTTTAAATCTCACACCTGCATCTTGACATTCCCTGAATAGTAAAATGAATTTACTACTCTTCTGCCTGGTGTACAATGAGTAATCATTTTCTAAAACAGTCGGCTGTCTCCAACTTTTAGTATCGTGTCCTTCTGCCACAGTTTTGTCAGCATCTTTACTATTAAAGGTCTAGGTTGCTTTCTCATAGCCAGGTTTAGAGCATACACATGATTTGCCCTTTCATCTAACAACTCCTGTTGTGGAATACCAGTCCAGTTGCTTATTTGTGCTTTCATAAAATTAATGCAGTCTGTTCCTTCCAGCTTCTCTTGTATAGCAGAAAATCTCAGGTTTTGCCCTACTTGCTGAGTCCTCTAATTCTATTATTTTTTTAAACATCTCTTCCTGAGCAGTCTCATATTCAGCCAGCCTTTTCTTCATTTCAACTTCTGATCTTTGCAGCTTTATTCATCTTAATATCTGTTTAAAGCGTCTTCAATTTTTTCCAGCCTTTTGTTGTTTGTGTTGATATACTCCATCAGTGGTTCATTTATTTTAACCAGGTCTGTGTGCAGTTGTTTTATATCTTCCTGTAGGTTACTGGAAGTCATGTCTGGAGGTTGCATTGCTTTTTGCTGAACTGCAGAACTTTCCCCAGTCAGTGTTTTTTCTACATTTAATAGCTGATTTCTTTCCAGGTGCTCTGTATTTCCTTTTTCATGACATCCAGGTAGTACACTTACTAGCCAGTTACTGAAATGTATCCATAAACACAAAAGTCTACTGGCCTTCTCTGTTGTGTTTCTGTTTTCACACTGGGAGAGCTAGAGTTAAGCTGTTACTCAATTTCCAGCCATCTTGGAAATTCTAGTGGGAGTTTTGATCAACTGAGAGAAACCATATAGCTGAATTAAATTTGTTGTTTTTTTAGGGCTACCTTTTGCCAGTCTAAGTTAATGTCTCCAAGCAAAATGGTTTCAAATCTTATGTTGGCCAAGGTCCAGGAGAGAATCTCTTCCAGGATAAGACATCTGAGAATCAAAGTATTGATACATTGCAGTTTTCATAAACATACAAACATGCTATCAGAACACCAGTGAATTTGTCAACCCAGTTGCTGTAGCTTACCCCTAGGGTGTTAACCTCTCTTCCCTCTCCCCTCTCTTTCCATCCATCATAAACCTAATTTAGTTCTTCTGTTGACTTCTGCTTCCCCACTTTTTCCATCAGGTCATTCACCGTCATATTTAAAAAAAAGTAATGTAAGTGTGGTTAATCTTTAGCTCAGCTGCATCTGCTACATATATCCTGTCCTTCCCCCATGCCATTCTACACCCTAACTTGATCCCTGACATTTTGTTGAACTGATATAATATGTATTCCTTTCTTTTCTCCAAAGCATATGTACCAAGTTCCTTCATCCTCTCTGTAGACTTTACCCTTCATGTTCCTCAACAATCTATAGCCTTCAAATCTATACATATTATTCCAGAAGCAGCCTTTCTTCTTTCCTGTCCAGCAGAAAATAAGTATTTGCTCTCTTTGAATCTGCTCCCTTACCCCACAAGCAAGCATTTTCTTTACTTTTATCACAGCTAGCTCATGCTATTTCACATATTTAAATCTAGGTTTGATAATCACTGCCATATGTTTTTTGCTCAATATTCTCCTGATCCTTTTCCCCCATAACATATTGCATTTACCCTCATATCCCTCCTCTACCTTTAAAAATGCAAACTACATTTCTTTATACCATATTCTGGTGACCATATGTCTGTCTACTCTACTTGCTTTACCAGGTCTTGTTGAAGGTTGATTTCTCTGTATGACTGCTGGACCAGTTTTAGTGTCATTAGCCAATACATTCATCCCTTTATTTACTTTTGCTGCCGTTACTTCTAAAACCATGGACTGAGCAGAACAATGAGTCCTGTGACAACCCACTGTTTATTGGCTTCTGACAAGATAAATCCTCCCCCGTTTTCTCTACCCTTTGTTTCTAACTGTCAATCCCTTCTCTGTCCACCTTTGATCTTACTCTGTGCCCCCTCTTCCCAAGCAAACTCTTGTATGATACAGAGTTAGGGGTCTTACCGGAGTTCAGTATACCACACTCAGAGGGCTTATGCTATCCATTTTAGCCAAGATCAGTCAAAGAAGTGCATCAGAATGGGCTAACAACAGATTATTTGTTTGAAGTCATACTAATGAAAATTCAGCCAGTTAGCTTACTTAGAAGAATTTTCCCTTATTTTGTCTGTAAAGATAAACTGATGGTAAATATCCAATAAATTATTTCCTTGCTTCCTCATGAAACTCCATCCATTCTGAACAACATGCCTTAGCCAGTTTCTAGTTCTTGTATACCAATCCTGACTCCTTGAAAAGGGTAGATGAACTTTTTGGGAGCCCTCCAAAAACTATCAATGACTCTGTAAATACATATGATGGCAACTCAACAGGCTCCATGCCTTGTTTCTCCTGTTTCGTAAATACATGTTTAACCCTTTTCCTGATCACTACTCTACCCGTCTAACTCTGCTGTTACTCCTTAAGTCTTCCTATCATGCTGGTATTGTCCCTAATTCTTCTTTGTGAAAACAGAGGTGAAAAGTGGTCGAATGAGAAGGGTGCTGTTGAGCCCAGAGAAAATGAATTATTAATAGAGTAACTCTGCTCTGAAGTCTCAAATTTATTATTTAAAATGGGTTGGGAGAGTTTTCATGCTCAGAAGAGCTAGTCTCTGGATGATTTTTGTCTAGAATAGGGGATGATAATGGTATTACTAGAGACTGTAGTATAGAACCTGGTAGCCTTGCAGAATAAATGGTGAGCATGTAGCTGAAGTGGATTAACTGAGAGAGAAGCTGTGTAAAACAATGATCAAACTGCAGGCACATAATGACAGAATATGATTCCATGACAGTGAGTTTGCTAATATGTGGTCTGAGGATATCTTGCAAACCAGTTTTGATAGGTTAACCACTGTATCATGGGGCTGTAAGAAGGGATGGAGGGCAGTGATTTAGTTGTTTTTCTAGAAAACTGATAAAGGGGAAACTTGAGCACCTCATCTATAATGCAGAAAGGCAGCATGTGACCAGTGCAGAAGATTACACAATAGATGTCAAGTCACATTTTTCCATTGTGTGGCATTTTAGAACAGAAGTAATTCCAACACCTATGTAAATGGCTGTCTTAAAGGAGATGTGGCAAGCATTTGTCTACTATGCAGTGGAAGAGGCAGTAAACTTATATAGAAATACTTGGTGGAAGGATATAGAGAGGCCTGCCTATGTGCAGGTTTCATGATGGCTGAGAGTCAGGTAGTGATATTATGAAGGAAAGCAGTGGTGCTGGACTGCCAGCCTACATATCACTGTGCAGCTCTGGTGCTTCAGGATTCTTCTTAGGATGAGGTAGAAGAAGAGAAGCAAGGTGCACCAGAAGAGAAGGATACAAGCCAAAGCTCTGTTAAGCAACATGATGGAGACAGGGAATTCTTACCTGTGGCAACCTTAAAGAGAAACTGGCATGACCTGGACAATGCATAAGAGAGTGTTTGCTAGGCCAGCAGTGGCAAAAGGTAACAAAGTATGAAAAGATTGTAGATAAATATCAGAAGAAAGTGATCACAGGCGGGTGAGAGAGTGGAAACATTAACCAGTGGATTCAGTGAGAGCTCATCTGGGTGATAAAAGGTGCCAGGAAGAAATGTACCAATGAAAGGTGAAAAGAATAGGACTAGAGATGGTTGTTTACCTGCTCATTCCATGCTGATAACTGTTCCATTTGTGTTTCCCTTCCTTCCTTAATCCCTTGATTCTTTGGCCTGCTTTAGGAGCAATCTATTTTTACATCCTGCAGAATGGAATATCAGACAACAATCAGACCATTAATCCATTGAAGTAGAATGAGTCTGAGGTAAGGAAGAGAATGCCCATCAAGGATGTTAGCAACCACCTGAGCTAGCTACAGCCACAGAAATGTGGTAAGAAGTGACAAAACCAAAAACCTTTGCAATGTTTCTGGTTAGTGAAGATAGACTTTTTAACTTTTTGCTGTTCACAAACTTCATTGTTATCTCTTGTGGGTACTTTGGGATGGCAATTGTAAGTACACATGTAAATAATTATGAACAATAGTAATAGGAACAACGATGCTGTGGGAAATAAAACTGGGTGTTTTATGTTGTTTATTCTTAGTAAATGCAAAATGAAACTAATTTCCACTGCTTATTTATTGTATTTATTTATTATGGGTAAGCAAATAGGAAGGCTGGTTCTTGAGAAGACTGCATATGTCAGCCTATATGACAGGGAAGGGAGAGAGGGAGATGAGGGGTGCTCCCTAATGTGGAATAGTGTATTTGTGCAGATGTTAAATATGCTGCTGTATGACTGCTATAAAAATAAACATATTTTTTTGCTATCCTCCACCTCTGACCAATGAGCTTTCCTCCAGCCACTTTACTGACCCATTTGCCCCTATAGAAGCAATAGCTTTGTGGCCAATTGGTTTCCTTCAGTGTGATAATCAAGTTCCCCTGGAGCTGAGCCATCATCAATGTGTATGGGGGTATAAGAGCTTCTACTCTGTAGCCCCATATTCCACCATGCACATTCCTGTAGATGTCTGGGAGGGGGTATATATATTATGCTTATGTGAGGGGCTCCACATGCTTCCATAATTGATATAATCCTCAAAGGCCCTCACATTAAGTGTCTCCATGTGTTCTCCAGTTTCTACTGATGAATGCAATGTACACCACAGGAACATGTGTCCCAACTCTCTCTCCTTAAAGAGGTGAGCAGTTACTGCCTTATTATTCTTCTCACTCTCCCTCTACCAGTTCTGTCAACGCCCAAACCACTAACTGAACCTCATATACAGCCAGAGCTTTACTCCTATATGCCATAGAGATGATGTAAGCAAATTTAGAGTGTCACTGTGGTAATTATATGGTTTGGGGACTGTTCTTTGTCTTAAATGGGTTAGCAAATGTTTTAGTTTTCAAGTTTTTATTTATGCTGTCTATTTATTTACAAATTACTTTAATAAGAAGCAGTGGTTCATATTAAAATCTTGTATGTTCCTTGCTTTTATGTTAATAACAGCTTGTGCTTCTTTCTTGTTCAGTCTGTCCTGGACAGTAGCTTTAAGTAAAGTGAAGAATTTATATATGGGAAAGAATGTGTAAGCTGGCTATAATCAAAGGTCAATCGAACCTAGGTAGAGTTTGCAGACATAAAATGGGTATGAAACAATAGGCAGAAGGAATTACGTAGTTTGCTGATTTCTGTCATACTGATGTGTACTGATGGGGATTGCATCCCAAGTCAATGTCTTGCCAAGTTAGCCTTGGAGTGCTAGATTAACACAGGGAAGGGCAGCTGGCTTGAGAGAAGTAATGAGGGAAGAGTGCAAAGAGGAGTGAAAATCAGAGGGGAACATAAGACACTGGGTGAAATGGAGGTATACAGCACCATATTATGAATAGACAGAAAATATCGGTGGATGAATTAAACATTCAGTGATAGTGAGAAGGAAAACTGGATGTGGAGGAGGAGAATACAGGAGATCAGTGGGCTAGTAGTTTCATCAAAACTATAGTAGGGAGGAAAGACTAAAAGTTTGAAAAAGGTTTAGTGGTGAGAAGGTTTTATGGCACTGAGAATGTAAATTGTTAGATTTAGTGTGTCAGTAGGAGGTGAAAAGACGACAAAGACATAGAGAAACAATGTGTAAGGAAGCTGATTAATACACCCAGGCAGGCATATGATAGTGGGTGGACTTAGCAATGCTTGAATGGAATACATACATTTGGTCGCGCAAACAAATGTCGATCCGTCGTAATTCCGTACCATAATGTCAAAACTCGTAGGCACGAATGCTCATAATGTCACGCGCAACGTCAAATTCAAAATTCCCGATCGCACAGCCGCCACAACAAGTGCTACCATGGGTCAAGAGGAGGGAATAGTAGCCTGGCCGGAGTTCGGTAATTCCGGGTTTGGCATCTGCAGATTCGACATTTTGCGATCTTCGGATTCTACTTTCGACATGTTCACATTCGGACATTGGCCGTTCACTCAAATGCATATATACCGCTTGAATACAAGTTGGCGGGCCTTAAGGGAGGCAGCTGATATAAGGATGCAGCAAAGGGTGAAAGGAGCAAGTGGTAAGAGTAATGAAAGTATGTGGTGATAAGAAGGGGTAGAAGAATGAGAGGAGTAGGGAACAGATAGAGAAAGTTATTAATTTTGTCAAGATGTTATCAGAAAGCTAGGGAATGGAGAGCTGGGCTAGCTTGAGTACAAGGGAGAGGAGAGGTCAATGTGATTGATGTTAATACCAGGAAAGGCTTTGATGTAGATGTGGGACTGAGGGGAGTTTGTTTGAGAGGATCACCTGGAATAGACAATAGGTAGAGTAGGGGAAAGTAAAAATAGTGATGGAAGGACATAGGGTGACGTCTGAGGGGTAACCATGGCACAGTCCAAGGATGTATTTCAGTGGCTAAGTTGACAGGCTAGCAGAGGATGAGGGTGCATTGGAGTCTTTAGTGACACTCAAGGGTTTTGTGGACCCAGTTTTGGATGACAGTCAGTTTGCCAGGGAAACAAAGGAGGGGTGAGGGGACAAGGTGGGAGGAGATGTACAGTAGGGGTTATGCAGGGAGATAGGACGGTGACAGTAACTTGGATTCTGGGGAGGTTGTTAACCTATTAAAAGGAGTAGGTTATTTAAGAGTTTGGGCAGGGAGGGGCAAGATTTGGCTTTGAAACAGGAAACAAAGTCAGAGGCTTGAAAGATCAGGGGGGCTAGGTAAAACTTTTTTATCACAGAGGGCAGACTGTGTACAATGGGAAACAAAAATTTGGGGTGGTGATGGTTAGTACATAAGTGACAGGGTGGAAGCTAGGTAGCAGTAAGTTTGGTTTAGATGAATGACGGAAATGGGAAGTGTGAGCAAGTAGCAGACAGGTGGGGGTTTAGGTCATTTTATGGTCCTAATAAGGATGGGGAATGAGTTCTAAGGAATTTCTTTATGGAAATGTGGGACCTGCTTAGAGAGATGCATGTAATTATAAGGGGGGAGGGACTTTAGTGTGTCCTTGTACCTGGAACTTTACAAGTTATATGGAGCAATAGAATGTCATAACTGAGTTGATAAGCATGAGTAGGGTGAATCAGGGAGAGAGAAAAGAGTACAAGTTCTCTAGGAATGAGTGCAAGCAAGACACTTGTGTGGAGAGGTTTTTGTTGGATGAAGACACAAGACAGGAGGTATAGAAAGTGGGTATTATGGAAAGATGGCTATCAGTTTTTTCAGTTACAAGGGAGGGTGTGTGGGAATAATGGAAAGAGGGGTAGAGGCAGAATCCAAAGAAATGGTGTGGAAGAGTGGAAACCACCTATCTGATAGGAATGCTGGAACATGCAGTAGCAGGTGATGTAAAGGAAGGCAGCAAGGATGGAGGGCTTGATGGTAGGATAATGGCCCATACAAGGGTACTTAATTAATGTAGGAAAGCAAGAAGAGTTAAGGAGGCTGTACCATGATGTGTTACAGTTGTAGAAGAACCAGTTAGAGGGAAGGATGCAAGTTGCTAGAGGTATTAAAGACAAATGACAGGATAAGTATGACTGAGAGAACCAGGTAGAAACATTACCAGGAATGGTTGTGGTGGTGGGTAAAGGGGAAAAGCAAAACAAAATGATTTGTTTTGAGACTGAAGGGTCAAAAAAGAGAGAGAGAGCAAAATCAAGGCAACTAAGCAAGGTAATGGAACCATGTTGGTAGGAAATACATGTCAAGCAGAGCACCTAACTGGCCCTCTTTAAGAGAAATCTTGATGAGCGGATGGGAAATACAAAGTTCACCCTGGGATCACTCCAGTGGCTCTACTTGACAGAGGCACTGGGAACTGACGTTGGGTGGCACAATGGCACTTCTATGGGCTAGGCTTGTATAGGCTCCGGGGCCATTAGCCTAGTACACACCTATGAACCTATGAAATGATAGAATTAAAGGGTGGGTCATGATAATTTGAGCGCTGTACAAAGGTAAAACAGCTGTGAGAAAGGTTCAAGAGATGTTTGTATGGAAAGGGTACTATATGGAACTACAAAAGAGGAAGTCACTGAAGTGAAGTATGTGTGTGTGTGGGGGGGGGTGTAGCTGTTAGGGATGATAAATTGTCTAAAGACAGGGAAAGTGGGGAAGCCCTGATGTATTCCCATACACTTCTGAAGTTGGACATTATGATTTGTTTAGCTAAGGTATGTAAGGAGGCAGTGGAGGGGAGGAACTGCCTAAGTCTATGTAGGAGGCCATAATGATGGTGTGACAGAGAGATGGGACCCCAAGGAACCAGAAGTCTTTTGTCCATTGTGGATGCAAACATTTTTGCTTGGGTGCTGACAGAAAGAACATCATCATCAAACCCCCTTTTTTCACATTTTCTACATGGGGTCACATGCCAGCTGTCGCCATTTCTCTATTCAGTGCCACTGTCCTACCTTCTTCAACAGTCATGCCTGAGTGTTGCAGATTTTTCTCATACAATCCATCCATCTCTTTGCTGGATGCTCTCATTTCCTCTTGCCTTTTTCCTGTCTGTCCCAAATCTTCTTCACCAGACTGTCTTCTGCTTTTCTGCAAATGTGCCCAAACCACCATAATCTGTTCTCCTTGAACTTTACTGCAATTGAAGCTACTTTGTGGGGGGGGTCCTCTGATAAGTTCCGTTTGAGCAGAGGAACCAGGCAGGAGGTCCTTTTCCCATTTGCTATTTGCTTTATATTTATAACCATTGGCAAAGAGAATAAGGCAGTCAGAAATTCAGGGATACAATTAGTATGGTAGTCAAGAAAAGTTGGCTTTATTTGCAGATGACATTATTTTACACCTGATAAAACCAGCAAATGATATTTCAGTGTTGTGAAACATTCTGAGACAGTTTTAAGTCTTTACATGATACAAAATTAATGAAGATAAAGCAAAGGCAATAGATGTAGACTATGTACCCACATACAGATTGGTTCAGCAATAACTATATTTATTGGAACATGATATAATGAAATACTTAGGAGTATGGATTAAAAAGGATTTGGTTATGGTAGCTAAGGATATGTGGGAAGAGACTAAACAAAAGATAATACAAAGCCTGAGAAATTGGAAGCTCTGTTTTATGGATATGGATAGCAAGATACAAGCAGTGAAAATGTTTTTAGTTTGTTTAGTTTTATGCACAGGTCAGGCATATTTCTATCAATTAGAAGAGTTGAATGATTTTATCTAGGAGGGGAAGATGGCAAGAGTCAAATGGGATAAAGTGATCCTTCCAATAGAACAAGGTGGTTTGGGATTACCTGATGTGCAGGGGTATTTCAGAGCTACACAGTTAAGGTTCCTATACATAGCACAAGCAGAGTGCTATAACTTAATGTGGAAAAGGATGATGAAACAGGGAAAGCTAAATAAACAAAGAGACTGGGATTTTGGATGCATATCCTTAAGGAGAATAACAATAACCATACATAATATTACATTCATAAAGTAACAGAAAGTATTCTAAGTACTAAGCTAATATGGGGATTGAGAAAGGATATTCCATCGATAGGGATGACTGCAGTTAGGGGTACACAGAATAGGAAGAGGGGGCTGAAATTTACAAGAGAAAACTGGTAAGGAACTAAGGTATTGGGAGCAAATAATTAGAGAGGGAAAGGTAATAGAATTGAAAAAGGCCAAGAACTGGTTTGGACTACAGGCTACAGATTGCCTTTCCTGTCAAATATTGATATAAGAATACAGGCAAAGAGATAGAACTATGGGGATCCTAAACAAAAGACCAGCACTGGTAGAGTTTTTAGTAGCATCTAGAGCAGAAGCTGCTGTCAAAAAAGGGATAATTATTAGAGCATATAAAATATTGCATGAGAACTATAGGAATCAATCAGAGGAGGTTAGAAAGAATTGGAAAGAGACTGGATAAGCAATTCACAAAGAAACAATGGGAGAATATTTGTATAACTCTTAAATATGCAAAAAAGTCTAGAAGATTTAGGTTCTTTGCCTGGAAGTGTTTACATAGGTATTTTATACCCCAAGTAGACTCCAAAGAATTTTTCCTCAGGTAGACTGCAAATGTTGGAGGTGTGATGGAAAGAAAGAGGTGATTGAGCAGGGGCGGCTCGTGCTATAAGACTGCAGCCCTCTCACCTGTAAAAAGAAAAGAAAAAAAAACGGCAAACATAAAATCAAAACAGGAAAAAAAAACTCACAAAAAAAACCCCTCCACGCATGCTCACAGTACAGACTTCTGGGTTGCAGGGTAGAGATGCCTTTCTCCCTTATCCAGACTGCCTGTTAGACATAGTAAAGCCTTGCTGAGTTTAATTCTGGTGCCTGCCAAAAGCAATTACTAGAAAATGAAAAATCAGAGTCTAAACCAGCTGTACTAGAAGTAGTAAGCTTAGTAACAGAGATGAAAATGACTGGAAGTGGGATCTTTAAAAAAAGGGTGGGAGCAAATTACATAGAAAAAAATGGGAATTGTGGGAACAGTACATGTGGAATAATTTTTTAGAAGAGGAATGAGGTTTAAGGGAAGGCAGGAATTGAATGAGCTTCTTGACTGACAATGACCGAACAGATTATAAGTGATGTATAGTTAATTTAATAAAGATGTTTCTTGATTAAAAAATATTTCTGGGACTTCAAGGCACTGCAGGCTTGCCCAAATCAGGTTTTTTGGGACCTTGTCATATGCTTTCTCCAAGTCTAGGAATGCCAATTTGGACTCTTTCCTCATTTCAAAAAGAGAAATCCGTGGTATCCCTCGAAGTCTCAGAAAAACCCAGTATGCAACTTATACTGGGTCCAAAACAAACCAAGAAGAAATTTCGCAGTGTGGAGGCTGTGGTGTTCACTTCCTAAACTATGTTATGCACTTAGTTCACTTAATAAAAATTGAACTGTAAAATATAACTGTAAAATACATGCTACAAAATAATCAAATAGAAAATAGTAGGTAGTCCACAGATGAGTTAAAAATGGAATATAATTTATTGAAACACACAAACATGCAATCGTACTCAACTAGGATCACTTGCTTGTCTGTGTTTCAATAAAGGATATTCCACCACACCCTCCGCACTGCAAAGTTTCTTTTTCCTCTCCTCATTTCTACCTTATTCTAAAATATCTGTCTCACTGCAAACATTGGGTTAGTTGTGCTGCATCCTGATCTGAATTCAAACTGCTCATCTCCTATCTTACTTTCTATTACTCTGCACATTCAATTATCAGTGACCCTCTCCAGAACTTTCATGCAATGTGACAGAAGTTTGATTCCTCTGTACTGCCCACAGTTGTGAATGTCCTCTTTGTTCTTGAACACTGACACTAGTATGCTTATTTTTTAGTAATCTGGGATATGCCTTTCTCTCCTGAAAAGAAAAAAAAAAAACAAAATCTTAAAAAAACAAAATAGAAACCAAGCCGTTCTTCTTCTTATATTATTACCTAATTAGAAACACAAATTGATCTCTAAATATAGAGCTTCAGGAGATGATCTCATCATTTAATATACTTTTACTCTCTAATACATTTAACTTGTTGGCAAAATCACTGCCTCCAGGAAGGAAAGGTTGAGTTAACACAGTGAAAAAGAATCCAGTATCTAATGCTTGGTGCTCTTTATGAAAATACTCTGCAACAGGACTTTTCTAATTACAGTTTCTAAAATCACCAAAATGTTCTAAAATGTGAATTTTTACTTTGCGCTTACTCTGACCCACATACCATTTATGACTTATGCAATTACAACCAATTATGTACACCACCACATAAGATTCACAATCAAATCCATTCTTGTGTTTCTAATTAGATAATAATATAAGGTTACATATGTATTTACACAGACACACACACACACACATATATATATATATATATATATATATATATATATATATATATATATAGTAATTCATATATATGCATTGTTAGTTTTCATAGATAATGTTAGTAACAGTTAGAAATGTGGTTTTAGTCCATTATGTATTTGAATCCAGGGACAGATGCAAATCGGTTAAAAAAGTTATTTAACTTTTTTATTAAATTGATTAATTGCATAATATATTGAATTAATTGCGCCCTAATTGTATATAAGGCACCTTGTAAAACTGATTAATTAGCCGATGTGCCAGATCTGTAATAAACTTTGTGTGGAAAAACAGCTTGGCTTTTATTTTGTTTTATTCAGATATGCCTTTCTGTCCATACTACTATGAGTACCCTCAGGAGCCATCTCTCCCCTATTTTTACCCAACATCATATCTGCTGTGACCTCATCTGAGCCTCCTGCTTTCCCTGACTTCATTTTCCTTATTGCTTTTCTTACTTCATATGTGGATGGCTTCTCATCTTCTTTCATCATAGGCTATTGCCTGGGACAGTACATATTATGTGGGTTTTCTTCATTCAGAAGCTGCTGAAACTACTCCTTCCATCTGCCTCTGATGTCCTGTGAACTGTTGCCAAGTTGTTGCTGGCATCCCTTCTGAAGGGTGTTGGATTATCATCTTTATCTTTTGTCTTTCCCTTGCAACAGGATATAGTTTCGTTGTGCCATCTAGTACTCAGTCATTTTCCAGAAGCTAGTAGAATGCCTCCGATGCACTGTTCTTTGCTATTGCAACTCATTTCTTAGCCTCTTTGTTAGCCAGCCAGTACTCCTTCTTAGCCTGGTCCATCTTTTCTCTCTCCCACTTTTTCCTTCATTCCTTTTTTTTAATGACTTCCTGGACTTCTGCATTCCACCACTAGCTTTCTTTATTTCCTTATCTGGCTTAGCCACATGTCTGTTCTGTAGTCCTCACACATGCTGTTTTGAGGCACTGCCATTCTTCCCTAACTCCACCTATTTCCTCTTCTTCTTGGGGTTCTAGAACCCTTAGTAATTCCTTGAACTGCTGTGCTTCTCTCCAGTCTACTTCCAGGTTTTCAGCCTAGTCTCTGTTGACCTTACAGCCTTTGCTGACCACAGCTTACAGATGAATGTTGCAACCAGTGGTTTATGCAGTAGGCTGACTGTTTCATTGGGGATTACAATGCAATCACTGATTCTACCCCAGTGCCCTTTCCTTACTAGGAGAAATTCTACTGGAGTTGCATGTTGGCCACTCTTGTATGTGATCTTGTGACTGTCTTTCTGAACTGTGTGTTGGTTACTATCAAGCCATTTGCCTGACAGAAGTCTTGAATGGCTCCTCCTCCTTTATTCCTGTTGCCCCACCCAAGTGGACCCAGGCAGTCCCAATATCCTGTTCTGTCTGTCCCGATATGTGCATTCAGGTCACTCATTATCAACACCAATTCATTTTGTCCTACTTTATCTAGCAGATCCTGCTACTGCTGTCTGAATGCACTCTTTATTCCTCACTATCACAACACTGCTGTGGGGGATAGACCAAGATTATGAATACCATCCTGTCATCATGCTGAAGTCTGATTGCCATGAGTCTAACATTAATTCTAATGACATTCCTTACTGTCTTCTGAAGCCTCCCCTTCACCAAAATTCCACACCATTTCTAGCCTATCTCTCTGAGTAATAAACTTTGGATCCCAAGCCAAGTGGTTATGCTTTACTGCTCTTCGATCTTGTCTGCTGGATACATAGGATATCCAGCCTCCTGCTAAACATCATATCATCCACTTCCAAGCTCCATCTGGCAGAAGGGTGGGGAAGATTATACAGAAGTTTATAGATTTGATCCAAGCTGAACTCAAAAAAGAGAGAGAATCACTTTTTCAGTGGTGATTATTATTAGACTCTGTGGAATGGGTACAAACATATGGGGATGAGAAAGCAGGAACAATTTTATATAGAAGGCATCTAGTACTGTGGAGTGGGGCTTTTTCAGTTTTGGGAGAGGTACCAGTGGATGGAGCCTACATTAAAAGGATACAGACCATCATACAAGGATAGCCATGAACGAGATAATTTTGGAGGAGGTAGAACTGCAGAATAAGACAAGAGAGGACTGTCCTATGTTGCAGTCTCTGTATTGTGGATGCAAAGGCACAGACCATGAGGAATATTTGAAAGTTGGGGCAGCAGTTTTGATCTTTTTGCAAACAATTGCATAGCAGTATTAATGAATTTTGAGGGGGTGCTGCTAGAAGCTTTAGTACTTTTAAGAATTTTATATGGCATCACAGTTAAGGTTTGTTCTGAATAAGTCAGTAGTAATAAAAGTAGGTAGACAGCAGGGCAGATGCAGGGTACTGGTATCAGCAGGAGGAGTGAACTAACTGGAGATAAAGTTTATCTGTTGAGTCAAAGAATGCTGGATAAATAGGACAGTGGGACAGGTACTCTAACAGGGTGAAAAGAGGTGCTGTGGATAATGGCTATGCGCCTGGTGTTATATATAAGGAGTAAAGGACATATAAAGATACTGTGAAACATTCACGCAATGGGGTAAAAGGGAAGGAATAAGGAAGGAACATTTAAGTGTTCCCAAGAAGCGGGGAATGAGGGAACCAGACTTTCTGTAGACATGTGGCTAAGACTAATGTTAATCAGAGCATTCGAAGATATGAGGTTAGGTGGCTAGGATGTATCTCTCTCAACCTCTTAGCGCAGAAATTATAGACAGCCAAAAATAATGAGGGAGGGGGAAAACTCTCAGGGACATATTTTAAATACTGCTGTTATATATTTATGAGCCTTTTCTAAAGGATATGAAGTGTGAAACTCAAGTGCCTTCATTCCTTAATGATTTGCCAGAAAACCAAACATTTTATGAAAGGCAGATCAAAAAATGCAAGGCAAAAATATGGACATTCTGTGTAACTCTGGACAGCTAGAAAGCTATGCTAGGATTGGTCAGATGATAGAGGTTAGGGTAGCAAGTCAGTGAATGGAAAAGGCAATGGAAAGAGAGATTTGCCAGAGATTAGATTCTACACCAGTGTTTGGAAATATGAATAGCTGTTGTCATGGGTAGAAAGGGATGAAGGTGCACACTGTAGGGGGGTTTGTCAAGATGGAACAAGATAAAGATAATAAGGTTGAGGCAATATTATAGGGAAGGAAGCATAGGGGAGGTCAAGATTTTTCATGAAATAGTAGGGAAGTTCAGAGTGGGAAATGAGGCTTGGCTGAAATAAAAAGGATTAAGGTACTTGTGTGCAAGTGGGAGAGAATTGTTTTGTGGGGAATGATAGATGTTGCATTGCAAAAGGAGGCCTGGTTAGGAATGATAAAAAAGGAGAATAAGGAAAATTTACAAGGACCTATAGAAAAGAATATGAAACAAGAGAGAATGGAAGGGTTAAAGGAAAGGTTACTAGAAGAAAGTGGCATACAGAAAGATGATGGGTGTGGGAAGGATCTTTAGAGGGGTGTCCCATACTCAGATAGCTGAGAACAGTAGAGAGATTCAAAAGTGTCTGCTACACTGGTGGTATAAGACTTCAGTGATGTTGCAGAGGGATGGGCAACAGGAAAAAATGCTGACAGCATGAAGTGGAAGATACAGGCAATTTACATATGTAGCTATTTTGTAGTGACACTACAATAATCTGAGACAGTGCAATTCAGATATGGAGGAAGGTGTACAATGTAAAATTTTCAGGCAGGTATTGGTTGTGCCAGTTTGGTATTGAGAAGTGGGGAGTGTACAATGGATGAATGAAAGAAGTTGATGGTGGCAGAAAGGTCAAATGAACGAGAGCAAAGCAATGTAAAAAAAAATGAGTAAGTGGGTTGGTGGAGACAGGTACTGTCTGGAACAGGTAAGAAGCCTGGTAAGGGTTTCAGGACAGCAGAATGGGGCAGAAAGCTGGCAAACAGTGATTAGGAGATGTAGTTATTAGCAGTCATATCATTTCAGCTAGGTATCAAAAGTAGGGACAAAGAATTTTGTATGTATGACACTCAGACTTGCTAAAGTTTACATCCTTTTGTGAGATTTGGTTATAGAATTTAACTGTAAGGTTGTGTGTACAGTGGATTGTTGGGGCTACTTTCAAAATGTAGCAATAATTCAGGCATGTTAAGGATATGATTCATTGGGGGCATTATACATATTTAGTATGTAAAAATAATATTTCTGAGTATTTAATAGTGATTATTTTTCTTGGGAAATACAATAAAGAGAAGGAAAGCACTGTTTTGTGTTATCCAAAGGGCCCCGAATATTACAAAAAAATGTTATGTACTCACCATAAAGACTGATCTGTGTTGTCTCTTTCCACCCTTCCTCAACATTTGGATCTCAGATGCATGACAGATCAGACTTTGGCCACTTTCAAGCTTCTGGATCCTGTGCTCAGGCTCCTCCTTTTCCCATAATCCCCAGTGTTATATGAAATATCTCAGATCGAGTTTGCCCCTAGGAAAAAGGAAAGAATACGGAATCTAAGACTGACGGATGAAAGAAAAAAAAAACAGCTGAGAAAAAAAAACAGAACTTGATTTGTAACCTCAAGTAGCCAAGGCTAAGTTAGTCAGAAAAAAACAGGGATCAGAAGATCGATTGCTGTCAAACACATGAAAGGGGAAGGTGGGAGGAGAGTTGAGGAAGAACTAAGCCAACACAGGACTGTAGAAAGGAGATTCTGCTGATATGGATGACTGTAATTAGGGATACAGACAATAGGCAAGAAGGGGCTGGAATTCATTGGAGAAAACTGTCAAAAGAAAAAAAGGTATTGGAAGCAAATAATTAGAGAGGGAAAGGTAATAGAATGGGAAGAGGCCAAGAATTTATTTGGACTGCAGGCTAGAGAATGCCTTCCCTATCAAGGACTGATTTCAGAGCATATACAAAGAGAAAGAAATGGGGGATTCTAAATGAAAGACCAGCACTGGTAGATTTTTAGTAGAATCTAGAACAGAAGCTACTGTTAAAAAAGGAATAATTAGTAGAGCATATAAAATACTTTGTGATAACTATAAGAATCAATCAGAGGAGGTTAGAAAGGATTGGGAAGAGAGAGACTGGATAAGCAATTCATAAAGAAACAATGGGGGTATATATGTATGTCTCCCAAATATGCAACAAAGTCTAGAAGATTTAGGATCTTTGCTTGGAAGTGTTTTCATAGGTGTTTTTATACTGCAAAGAATTTTCCTAAGGTAGACAGCAAATGCTGGAGGTGTGATGGGGAAGAAAGAGATAAATGGGAACATATTTTCTGGGAGTGTAATGAGTTGGCAGACTTTAACAATTCCCTGCAGACTGCTCTATCAGAAATACTGGGTGAGCAAATTGGTATGACTAAAGAAATGATTTCTTGAGCTATGATACAGAATCGGAATTGCCTAGACATAGTAAGGTCTTGCTGAGTCTTATTATGGTGACTGTCAATAAAGCAATTACTAGAAAATAGAAATCAAAGTCTAAACTCTCTGTACTAGAAACCGTGAATATAATAATGGAGATAAAACAACTGGAAACATGATCTTTAGAAAAAGTGTGGGAGCAAATTACATAGAAAAAAATGGAAATTGTGGGAACAATACATGCAGACGAGGAATGAGGTTTAAAGGAAGGCAGGCTTTGAATGAGCTATCTAATGTTTGTCTGACAGTGGCTGGATAGATTATAAGTGAAATATAATGTTTATAACTAAAATTATGTCAATATGGCTTGTTTTCCTTTATGTAGATATATGATTGCTCATGTCATAAGTGATAATTTAATAAAGATGTTTCTTTTTTAATAATAAAAAAGATTGTCCTCATCTGCTCAGATGGAGAATCTGTTGCATTTGCATTTGTAGATCTTATGTGTAGAAGTTTTTTGAGAAGTTAGAATATGAACAACCAAGCATGAAAACCTGGACTACCTAGCCATCATTATAACTGGAGAAACCATGCTGTCAATATGAGGGAATGAATGCCTGGCTGAGGCAACCCCAATAGATGAAAGAAGAGATTTGGGACTGGGGTTAGCATTTAGAGAGGGTGTACAAGATGAAGCCAGAGTAAGAGAAACCATACATGTCAAGGCCAATAAGGGGCTATAATGATGGCTGTGATCTTTCTCAACACTGCTTTCTGTAAAACGTTTGGAATGAGACAAATGGGCAGAACTGCATAAAGGAGTCCTCGAGGCCAGTTGTGGGACAGAACATCCTTGGTGACTTCCCCTCTGGGGGGATCAGAGTGAAGAAAATGCACTTGTTGTTGAAGGGAGATGCAAAGAGACTGCAGCATGGTTGGCTTCAATGGTTGAATATCTGGTCCGTGACTGCTGGGTTCAGGGACCATTCATGAGGAAGGAGGATAGACTTGCTCAATTTGTCTGCTAGCACACTGAACTTGCCCAGGATATGCATTACTACAAGAAAGTGGTGAGAAGATATTGTCCATTGCCACACACCCATGGTCTCTCAACATAATGGATAAGAACCGGTTCCTCCGTGTTTGTTGATGTACCAGACAAATGCCATGTTGTCTATCCAAAAAGTGTCCTGAAAAGTGTGCAACACTAGGAGGACTGCTCTCATATCCATTACATTGATGTGAAGTCTGGCCTCTGACTGTGACCATGGGCCTTGAACTGTCTTCCCAAGTAGTGTCCCCCACCCAAAATGGGAAGGGTCTATCCATCTTTATGTGGTAGTACACATCCAGGAGACCTCTTGAGCACATCCAGTCATTCACTCTCAGAAAAGGTAGAACAGACTGTACTGTGACCATCAGGGATTTATTTTTCTTTACAAAAGTGTTTTGGTAGCTTAGATCTACAATTAGTCTTAGGTCCTCATTTTTCTATGGCAATAAAAAGAACCTTGAATAAATTCCAGAGTCTTTCCAGTCTGGTGAGACCTCTTGGATGACTCAGTTGATGAATATCTTCTTTACTTCTGAAGCTGCTGCTTCCCATTGAGGGGGTAAAACATTGGGAAGTCTTTTGGGACTGAAGGAATGGTATGAAAGGAAATTAAGTAGCCTCTGATAATTATCTTTTGCACCGTCTTGAGCAGCAGTTGGGCAAGTACTTAGAAACACCAAAAAGGCTTGTCAGAGAAAGGACATCTGAAGACTTGACCAGCTCGGCCCCTAGGCAATGCCCCTTATAAGAGATCCCCCATCTACCACTGTGGGCCCTGTCACCAAACGTGTCAGTTGAGAAATCATGTGATTTACAGAACCTAATTTTCTTGCCTCCCTTTTAATTATTGGAAAAGGTTTTTTGAGTAGTAGAAAATTTGATCACTATGGCAGAAAGGGATTTGCCCTCCTTTTTCACTTCTGTATATTGTATCTTTCACTTTGGGACCAAATAATGTTGATCCATCATAGGGGGCATTCATGAAGGAAGTCTTGAAGTGTTCCAGAAAGTCTCAGAGCCTCATCAAAGCATGTCTCCTAATGGCTATGCCCATGCCAGCTGCTCTAGATGCAGCCTGCATAGCTTTGGAGATAAGAGGCATAAAGACAGTGGACAAAGATTGAAGAGTGACTAGCTGCACATCAATAAACTTCCTTTGATCTGCAGCCATGATCTCTTGGAGAGATTTGGAGATCTCTTTGGTCAAATCACTATGAAACCATGTCATGTGCTGGATAATGTAAAGCTGTCACTGATAAAGTAGATAAGGCATATATTTGCTTCATAAATTTGTCCAATGCTCAAGACTCCAGGTTTGCTGGGTGGACAGAGGAACTCTCTTTCACTCATTCCTTCTTGGAGGCTTCTGCCACCACCACATAATCTATGGCTTGCCCTTGCTCCAGTAGGGGCAGTCTTTAAGTGCAATGAGAACTTTATCTGGTTTCTTGGGGATGGGTTTCATTCTGTCCAGCTCCTTCTAAACTCATGTAGAGATCAGGTCTGTCATTTAATCTGTGGGTGGGACCACCCAAGATGTACAGTAGATGGGCTAGAGCCAAAAGCCTCACTGAATACTGACTCTTCTGATGAAAGCATCTGGAAAGATCATCCCCATTTCTGTTTAAGTAGTTTCAGGATTTCTCTGAATGACACATATCCTGAAGAGGGAATCTGCTGGAATCTTCTCCTTCATCAAAGTCAGTGTAACTGGTAACAGATTCCTGAGGAGAATCTATGTGCTTCTTTTACATGGGTGCTTCCTGAGTACCTCATCAGTGGGATACTCTTGCGAGGACTCAGAAGCTGACATGGTCTGCTCCATAAGAGCCCGTGTGAAATTTTTGATCACTAGCTGTCCAGACAGGACAAAAAGAGCAAGATCCAGACCCTGGGAAATCCTTTGAGGGAGGGATGGATCTGAGCTTGAAGGAAAAGTCTTTTCTCTGGAATGAGAGAATACTCTCTGAAAGCCTCAAATGCTGAGCTTGAAATGGATCAAGAAATCCAAGCTGCAGCAGCAGAGGTCTCAGAATGAGACTAAACCCAAGATGCTATATGGTTAGGATCCACAGCTGATATCAGAGCAGAACTGTCAAGCACCGAAGCCCCGAGAGGGAGGAACAGCTCCAAGGACCTCAGATCTGAACCCATCTTGTCAGAGTCAGTGTAGACAGTTCAGCTCCAAGATTCACATGGCTCCAAAGCAACCAGAGCCGATGGAATCAGAGAACTCATCAGGGGCTCAAGGAACTAAGCCTAAGCTCCAGTGCAGACTTGCCTGGATGTAGGTTGATCCAAATGCCCAGATCTGAAAGGTCATATTGGAGAAGGACTAACTACTAGGTGTAGAGAAGTTATTCCCTCTGCTCCAGTGGAGACCATAGCAGGGAGAAACCCCAATTCGATGCAAGTCTAGAGGAATTTTCTCATCACCTTGTCCAAGTCATCATTGATTAGGGTCCTGGAAGAAGCAGTGGAGGGAGTGATGATACCTTTTTTGTTTTAGGATCAGAGAATGGAACATAGGTGACAGGCTCCAGACAAAAGCTTTGCAGGGTATTGGATCTGATAATGGGATCCTAAAAGAGAGTTGGCTTCCAGGATTTTGGAACTTTCAATGCCAGATATGAAAAGAAAGAACAGTCTGGAGATGCCTTCTTCAAAGATTTCAACTTTTCCCTATCTTTACCTTTATCTTTTTCTTTCTCCCTGTTTTGTCAACAGATTTTTTTTTTGGGAGGAGGAGAGGGAAGCAGAAGGTGGTTTTGAGGGACCAGGAACACTCTCCCACAGAGGTTGGTAGAAGTCCTTTTAAGATACGTTTGTTTTTTCTTTGTGCTATAGGTCATGGCCAAAAGCTTCACAGATGGATCAGGCTGTGTCCAGGTGTAAAGGGTCTGGACAACAGATGCATTTGTCATATGCATCAGAGCTGGGTAGCTTGTGAGAACAAACTACACACGTTTTAAAACCAGGTGGCTTATCAGACATACTGAATGGAAAGTAATAACAATAATCTAACAAAAAGAATGGTATGAAAAATAGCAAGTTTTTGTAAAGAAACACTCTTGATAAGAAATTTAGTGTGCAAAGTGAATAAACAGGGAAAAAGGATGGTTAGCGGAGGAGTAGAAATACTAACATATAGTTATAGTGACGTTCAAAAGACATGCATGAATGGGCATGCCTTTGTTGAAGGTTGGGCATTGAGCTGGCACCTTGGCACTGTAAAATCTACTGCCAATCATTAGTGGACCGGAGTTCGCTGAAGTGACCCCTAACCGGGAAAAGCTGAAAGAAGAAGAAGAAGTTATATACATAAAAGTTATGTACTCACTATAACTATGGATATGTATTGTCCATTTTCATTCTTTCTCAATGAATTGGTCTTGGATCTGACTCAACCACTTTTCTCTAGATTCTTGGATCCGACTCTCAGGCTCCTCCCTTTACCCACAATGCCCCTAACTCTTGCATTATCTCAGATGAAGTTTTCTGTTACTATATACCAATCTAAAATATAGATTATAATAAGAAAGAAAACAGTATAGGTACAGAATACAGTCTCAAACTGGAACTCCGCCCCTAACAAAAACTTCAAGTCACTCCCAAAGACATGGATAGGGGGAAGGGGGAAGAAAGTTAAGAAAGAATGAAAATGGAGAAAACAGATGTATAGTTATGGTGAGTACATAAGTTTTATATCTGATGTTGTCATGTTCATCCATTCCGCAATGAATGGGACAGAACCCCTAGCTAAGATAACCTTGGATGGCCCTCATGGAAGGATGTTCTGGAGAACCACAGAACCAAATGCAGCCCTGTTTGTGGATATGATATCCAACTTATAATGAGCAATAAAGGGTCTATATTAGAAGATAGAATGTTTAGGTGATCAAACACCTAAACATCGATCTTCTAATATCGAAAGCAAAAAATGGCAAACGGACAGTTTAACGCAGGGAAATATTTCACTTGGCTGTTCGCCAAAGTTTGCCATTTCTTATAATGTAGATCAATCTCAGAGTTGGTATATTTAGTTGGGGGTGTGTGGGGGAACAGCCTCCCACATCGGGGGGTGTGGGGGGCACAGCCTCCCACGTTGGGGGTGTGGGTGCAAAGCCCCCCACTTACATTGGATGTAAAGTTTTGTTTTAGTGAACAAAGGACTTGTTTCCCTGGGTCATTCACTGTTTTCAGATTCAATATTAGAAGATTGATGTTTAGGTGTTTGATCACCTAAACATTCGATCTTCTAATATAGACCCAGCAATAAAGGTATGAGCATTAGACTAAGTGGCAGCTGCACAAATGTCTTCAATGGAAGCTCTGGCTAGAAAGCAGAAGATGTATCCATAGATCTTGTTGAATGCACTTTTGGTGGTCTTGGCAAGAATAAACTTCTTAAAGAGTAAACATAAGAAGTATAACCTGTTATCCATTTGGCTAAGGTAAACTTGGACACTAGTTTTACAAATTTTTGTTACTGAAAAAGGAACAAAAAGTTGGTCAGTTTTTCTAAACTCCTTCATTCTATGAAGATAAAAATGAAGCTGCCTATGTGCATCTAAAAGTGAAGCATGTATTTTCCTTATTGTTAAAATTTGGAAAGAAGACTGGCAAATTGAAAACTTGGTTGATGTTTGTTTCAGAGGCAATTTTGGGTAGAAAGGAGGAGTTAGTACATAAGGTAACTCTATCTTTATGGAAAATCAAATGGGGCGGTTTTGAAGAGAGTACTTGGAGTTCAGAAACTCGCCATGCAGAAGTAATAGCCAGAAGAAGGACTGTTTCCAAAAAAAGAAATTTGAGATCTGACTTCGCTAAGGGCTCAAATGGAGATTGGATCAAGCTCTGTAATACAATAGTAAGATCCCAAGGTGGAGTAGGATCCTTTGTCAGAGGTCTAAGCAGAAAGGTACCTTTAAGAAATGCTTTACATAACTTGAATGAAGCTAGAGGGGAGCATCATCTCCTATATAGTAGTTATAGATGGCTGCTAGCTGGACTTTGATGGTGGAGAGACTAGGACCACCTTGAAAAATTAAAGCAAGAAAATCTAAAACAGCAGGAATGGAAGCAGTGAAGGGATCCAGCTCTCCCACTGCTGTGTCCAAAAGGAAAATCTCTTCCATTTACTCATAAATTTTCCTTGTAGAAGGTTTCTGGAATGAAGATAAGATTTACTGAATATGGGAGGAAAGCCTGTACTGTCTAGCCATCAGTGGAATTGGAGAAACCATGCGGTCATTCTGAGGCCTGGAGTAACCAGATGAATCATGCCTGATGGATGTAAAGAAGATCTGAACTGGGGTCCAGTGTGCAAGGGAGACATAGTACATGAAACCATAGGAAGGGGAACCAAACATGCCAAGGTCAATAGGGGGCAATAAGGATTACTTTGCTCTTCAACCAGAGTGCTTTCAAAAGAAATTTGGAGATTAGATGTGGGAGAGGGTAGACATATAGAAGAACAGATGGCAGAGTGTGGACTAGACCATCTCTTGGTGACTCCCCTGAAGGGGGGATTACAGCAAAAAACCTCCTGCACTTGTTGTTGATGGGACAGGCAAACAGATAGCAGCAAAGTTGACCCAACTGGCGTAAGATCATTTCCGCTACTGGATGGTTGAGAAACCACTCACGAGGCATCAGTCCTGCTGAGCTTGCCAGCTAGAACGTTGGATTTCCTTGGTATGTACACTGCTACAAGAAAGCAATTGGAAGAGATTGCCCACTCCCAGACTCGCATTCTTCTTGGCAAAGGGGGTAAGATCTAGTTCCCCCTTGTTTGTTGATCTGCCATACCACTGACATATTGTCTGTTTGGATAGCAATTGTCCCTAGAGGAAAAAAGTTCTGAAGGGCCTGCAACGCTAACATGACAGCTCTCATCTCTAAAATGTTTATATGCAATATGGTCTCTTCTGGGTACCACGTGCCTTGAACAGTCCGACCCAGGAAATGCCACCCCCACCCCAATTGGGATGTGTCCATGGTCAACATGGCCTTTAATAAAGGGTCATCCCTGACAAACTTCATTGGGCTGAATCCACCAGAGTAGGGAGTGTATGCGGACTCATGATAGTTTTATAGAATGGGTCAAGGGTTGTCAAAAAATCCAACATTGTACCGCTAGAATCCATTGGAAAATTTGCATGTGAAGATGAGTAGTAGGTATCAAGGTGATCGCTGCAGCCACTGAACTTAAAAAGCTTTAAGAACCAATTTTTCTGGAGGAGAGGGTGAGAGTGAATTTGTCTGACATGCAATCTCAAGGTATGAATCCTACTTTGTGGTAAAAGAGTGAGCCAATTGATTGTCTCTAGTTGAGCCCCTAAAAACTCCAAGACTTGAAATGGTTGAAGATGGGACTTAGGAAGCTTGACTGTGATCCCCAGTAGCTGACACAACTGGAGTAAGTAATCCCTGTTTTTTTCTAGCAGATGACTGGTTGGTGTGGTGAGAAGCCAGTAGCCCAAATAAGGAAACATTCTGAATCTGTGCAGTCCGAAATGAGCTGCTATCACTGCCATGCATTTGGTGAACACCCTGGGGGCAGTGGTGAGACCAAAGGGCAGGGCTCTGAACTGTCTCTCAACCAAAAGGGCAAGTATCTTCAAGAGCGCCTATTCATTTTGATGTGATAGTATGCGTCTTGAAGATCTATGGAGCAAATCCAGTCATCCTTCTGCAGAAGAGGTAGAATGGACTGAATCATGACTATCCGGAACTTGGAGTTCTTTACAAACTGATTTAGATAACTGAGCTCCAAAACAGATCTTAGGTCCCCACTTTCTTAGGCACTAAAAACTTTGAGTAGAGTAAATTCCAGATCGTCTGATCTGGTGAGACCACCTGGATGCATCTTTTGTCTAGCAGCTTTTGAACTTCTAGAGCTGTTAACTCCTGCTGATTAAGTGAAACTTCTGGGAGACATTGTCTTTTTTGTGAGGGAATTTGTGAAAAGGGAATGAAATATTCCCTGGATATCATCTTTTGCACCCAGGAATCTCTTGTGAAGGCTGAGCAGGTGTCTGGGTGCAAAGACAAGTGTCCCCCTGACTGCCTCCAGAAAAGAACAGTTAGGCAACCTTTTCAGGAACGCTGAATCCAAAAAGGAGTCTTGGTACACTTGGTTTTGCAGACCCCCTCTGCCACATGGACATTGTCTTCCATTATTAACCCCTCTACTTCTGTGAGAAAAATTCCCCACTAGTCTTGAAAAAGTTATTGAGACCTTGGAACCACATCATCTTACCACTGAGTTGTTTCCTGGAAAAAGGTCTCTGTTGGGTAGAATAATGGA
The DNA here is from genome assembly GCF_019279795.1 of Protopterus annectens. NCBI lineage: Eukaryota > Metazoa > Chordata > Ceratodontiformes > Protopteridae > Protopterus > Protopterus annectens. The sequence goes on along the minus strand of NC_056747.1, from coordinate 359,277,937 downwards.
TTCCCATGGCAGACAAGGTCTTTCCATTTTGCTCACTGAGGGAAAGTGTGTCTTTAATGGTAGACCCAAACAGGGAAGATACATCAAAGGGAGCAGTAAAGAATGAAGATTTAGAAGGCTCCACAAAATCACACCCAGGCATGTCTCCTGATGGCTATGCCTGAACCTACACCTCATAAGGAAATCTTCAGCTGCATGACAGATTAGCCTTATGGACGCAATGGATATTGATTGCAAGATGGCCAGTTGGGAGGAATAGGCCTTCTCTTCCTCTGCCAACATGGACCCAGGTATACACTGAGAGACCTCCTTAATTAAGTCCCTGTGTAACCTACTAAAATGTGCCAAATAATTAAGTGATCATAAGGCTAAGGTTGCTGAAGTGTACACGTGGTTTCCATATCTGTCCAATGCCCTAAACTTTCTGTTAGAGGTTGGAAAGTGGAGCTCTGTTCAGCTATCTCCTTTTTGGTGGCTGCAGCAGTAACCATGGCATCTACATGGATTCCCTTACTCCAAAACTGCCTATCTCTTGATGCACCAATAATTCTGTCTGGATAGGGAATAGCTTCTATGGTATCCAACTTCTTCCTAGCCTGGCAGGACAAAAGTCTAAAGCTCATCTGCTGGGGGATAACCCAAGACATAGGAGTGAAGGCTTCTAAGAACACCAGTTCCTCCAGATGAAGGGGTGTGGGGGGACCAACTACCTTTTTAGCAAAGGATCTCTAAAATGTCTCTGAAGGAGATGTGTTCTGGTGGTGACCTTGGCAACCCTTCCCTTAATCAAAATCTGTGTCTTCAGTCAAAGATTCCTGAGGGTAATCTAACTGCCTCCTTTTGCATGATCTCTTCCAGGGAACCTCTTCAGTGGGATGCTGTGGAGAGGTATAAGAAGAAATGGGAAGTTTCCAAACTGGAACTGCCTGGAAACTCTTACAGGCTGTCTGTCCCTGTGGGTAGGCTGATGAGGCTCAGAGACTGGGTTGAAGGAGGAATAGAAAAAGGATCAGAGGAAGTAAAAATAGCTCTCTGATGGGAGAAAGCCCTCTCCACCACGTCGAGGGCAGAGTGACCGGAGAAGCTGAGGTCAACCTCATCAGAGCCTAAATTATCAGATCAATTAAGCCTCAGTCCCCCCCCAAGCCTCCAATCTGAGGGGGGGTGTTGGACCTGAGCTGTCAAATGCTGAGGCTCCAAGGGGAAGCGATGTCTCTGAAAGTCTTGGAGTTGAAGTCACCCCCTGGATCTGATGCCTACACTTTGGCTCCTACACTGCTCAATGGGGTCAGTGCCGAATAAGTTAGGGAGACAGAGTTGAAGAAGAATGGATCTTCGGTTCCAACATTTAGACTGTCAGGCTGTTGGATCCTAGGACTCCAAACTGTAGGTTGGATTAGGGAAGGAGAGATGAAGGGGATGTGAAGAAGATTTAAGTCTCACGGATCCGATGGGAGTTGGACCTGGTAAAACCCCCATCTGGATCTGGGCTCTGAGAAATGTCATCATTTTGTTCACATCTGCTTCAGAAAGACTTTGGAAGGACCTGGATCAAAGAAGAAGTGGATGGAAGTCGAGATGGTTTTCTTGGAATATCCTACAAAAATAGAGATCTGATCCTTGGAGAAATTGTCTTCGGAGATAAATGAGGACTCCAGAGGTGAGGAGACTTCTTGACTGAGAGAGTCAGATCTGGAAGTGTCTGATCTGAGTGCTTCAGATCTTTTGCTGGTGGATCTGTTGTTGAAGAGGTCTTGGGAAATTGAGCAGGGGAGCGCTTCCTATGCTCCCATAGGCTTTGACTTTTTCAAAGGGGTTTGATCCCCTGAAACAGAAGCTGAAGAAGAAGATGCTGTAGCAGGAAGAAGGCCTTTAAGTAGTAATTTATTGCCCCTGTCACTAATGGCCCTGGAACTGAACCTAGCACAATTCTCACATAGAGATCCAGATGAGTGGGGCCTAAACAATAAACACACTCCCTGTGGGCAGCAGAATTGGGTATGTTATGCCCACGGGAAGTGCAGTTCTTAAAACCAGTAGGCTTTTCAGCCATAACAACTACCAAGAACAAGTAAAAGGAGAAGTCCTATATTATATTTATATATATATATATATATATATATATATATATATATATATATATATACACACACACACACACACACACACACACACACACACACAAGAACAAGTAAAAAGAGAAATCCTGTATATAGATATATATATATATATATATATATATATATAAAAGAGAAATCCTGTATATATATATATATATATATATATATATATATATATAGACACATAGACACACACACACACACACATATATATATATATATATATACACACACACACATTTTATATATATATATATATATATATATATATATATATATATATATATATATATATATATGTATGTATATATATATATATATATATATATATATATATATATATATATATATATATAGATATATATATATATATAGATATATATATATAGATATGTCTAGGACTATTGAGCAAAAGCTCGTTTCACCAAAACAGACGAGCACATTTTCGCGAAAGTGTGTTTTCCAAAAATGCACTTCCGCTAAAGTGAGCACAAAAAAAAAAAAAAAACATGACAGAATGGCTGTTGCTGAGATCGCGGTACAGTGGGGATAAGGGAATATTCCCTTTTCCTCACTGTAGTGCGATCTTGGAGTGAGAATATAAAAGTAGGGGGGTGCCCCCCACATGGGAAGTGCAGGGGGGCCCCTCCTGCATAAACGTGTTTACTGTTTTGGTTTTTTTTGCAGACTTTCACAAAAGTGATTTTCGGTGAAAAAGCACTTTTGCAGAAGTGTGCTTGACCGTTTCAGTTTTGTTGAAACGTGTCATCAGTAATTAGTCCTAGATCCATATATATATATATATATATATATATATATATATATATATATATATATATATATATATATTATGAAAATTAAAACTAGTAGGCAGAAAAAGCGTAAAAAATATAAACTTTTAATAAAACAAAAAAAATAAAACAAGATAAGCGCTTTCGTAGTCAATCCAGGTACTTCGTCAGATCTAACTCAAGCACACAATGAACATTCCTTATATAGGCTAGTGTTTCAAACCATGTGACTTCAATAGAGGCTTAATAGGTATAAATTCATTTAACCCTTTCCCTTTAGTTGCCTGTAAAATGGTCCTCCATTTTATCTCAATAAGTATAAATTCATTTAACCCTTTCCCTTTTGTTGCCTGTAAAATGGTCATTCATTTTATCTCAATACATTCAGTGCATGTCCTGATGTCACCACCTCTTAGACCAATCTTATAAATTTCCAGGACCATAAGCTTAAAACAATGATTACTTCCAGCATGATTAATATGTTTAGAAAGAGCATTATTCTTATCAGAACTATTAATACTATACATATGCTCTCTAATACAGTCCCTCAAACAACGGTTGGTCTTACCAACATAGAAAGCTTTACAGATCTCACAGGATGCCAGATAAACTAAATTGCACATACTGCAGTGAGCATAAACATTGATACCAAAAATATGCTCAGTATCTGAGTGCAGAAATTGGTCATCTGTTCTAATATATTGACACATATTGCAGTGATGACAGGGAAATGTGCCAGTCTTACATATACTAGGGCTGACTTGCATTCTTATAAGTGGCTTATAACAAAGCATCTTTTTGATAGATGGACGTTTCTTAAAACAAAAGGAAGACGAATTACCTAGTGTCTCCTTACATTTCTTGTCTGACATCAGCAGTCGCCAATGTTTCTTAACTATATTACAAACAAAATTATGGAGTCGTGCTGACCTAAAAAATTGTCCCTTTAAGACATTACGCTTGAAGTGTTCAGGGTGCATGCTTTTAGCATGTACAACATTGTTAACTTTACAGGATTTACTATGCAGCTTAGTGTCTATGCCTTTTACTGTCTTAATCACAGTGACATCCAAAAAACATATCTGTTCATATGAATGTTCAAAGGTAAAGCAAAGAAAGTCAGTGGTGCGATTTAGATACTGTACAAACTCATACAATGCTTCAAGCGTATGGCCCCCATACAAAAAATACATTGTCCACAAAATGGCCATAATACAGAATGAATCTAGAAAAGATGTTATCACAGAACACATGTTGGGATTCCCATTCAGCCAAAACCATACTGGCATAGCTGTTTGTGCACACTATGCCCATGGCTACCTCTGTGCATTGTAGAAAAAAATTATCAGTAAACACAAAGGCATTATGTTCTAGAATAATTTCTAGAAAAGTACAAATTAAATAGATCTTGTCATTAGTATATTCAGAGTGACAACTCAAAAAGAGTCTAACATAATCAATACCTATTGTGTTGGGAATACATGCAAAAAGTGAGGTCACATCCATCGTCACTAATGTAGCATCTTCCACATACTGCATTCTAGACCAGTCACACAATTTACTAAGAAATTGCTTAGTGTCTCTTAATATAGTGTCAACCTTATCAAGAACAGGGTGGAGCTGTTTCTTAACGTATATAGATAGATACGCCATACAAGAGAGAGTGACATGGATGAATCTTTTGATAATTTAACTGCTAATTTTCTGGAAAGAGGTTATAGTGATGTTGATATTACAGTGGCACAAAATGAAACCATTTCTTTGAGAGATACTCAAACTAGGCCGTTTTTTGAGAACACCTCTAATTATGTTAGTACAAGTGGTGACTTGTTCTCTCATCCTTTATGGATGTGTCTTAGTTATTCAAATTACACTAGTTTTATTTGTAATATAGTTAAGAAACATTGGTGCGTGCTAAAGACAGACAAGAAATGTAAGGAGACACTAGATAATTCACCTTCCTTTTGTTTTAAGAAACGTCCATCTATCAAAAAGATGCTTTGTTATAAGCCACTTATAAGAATGCAAGTCAGCCCTAGTATATGCAAGACTGGCACCTTTCCCTGTCATCACTGCAATATGTGTCAATATATTAGAACAGATGGCCAATTTGTGCACCCAGATACTGAGCGTATTTTTGAAATCAATGTTTATGCTAACTGCAGTACGTGCAATTTAGTTTATCTGGCATCCTGTGAGATCTGTAGAGCTTTTTATGTTGGTAAGACCAACTGTTGTTTGAGGGACCGTATTAGAGAGCATATGTATAGTATTAATAGGTCTGATCAGAACAATGCTCTTTCTAAAAATGTTAATCATGCTGGAAGTAATCATTGTTTTAAGTTTATGGTCCTGGAAATTTATAGGATTGGCCTAAAAGGTGATGAAATCATAACACGCACTGAATGTATTGAGATAAAATGAATGATCACTTTACAGGCAACTAAAGGGAAAGGGTTAAATTAATTTATACCTATTAAGCCTCTATTGAAGTCATGTGGTTTGAAACACTAGCCTATATAAGGAATGTTCATTGTGTGCATGAATTAGAGCTGATGAAATACCTGGATTGAGTATGAAAACGCTTATCTTGTTTTATTTTTTTTTTGTTTTGTTAAAAGTTTATATTTTTTATGCTTTTTCTGCCTGCTAGTTTTGTTTGTCATAATATCGTACTTCTGTGCTGGTTTGCTCTTCCGTTTATATTTGTACTTCTAATAATATATATATATATATATATATATATATATATATATATATATATATATATATTTTTTTTAAAGAGAAAAAAAGAGAAGCAGAAAAAGGTTTGACCAACAATGTTAAGCATGGTCTTAATGAGAAAGGTAAAAGACAGAGTTATACCAACTATGGTAACATGAATACCCTGACAAAGGGTACAGAAAAAGGGTAAAAAAATTAACAGTAAGTGAGTAAAGAGAGGAGGCGTTAAATGTGAGAAGTTATACAGTAGCAAAGAAAAGATAAATTCTGTTCTTATTACTCACAAAATCTGAAAAACAATATCCCTGAGCTCAAGAGAATGCAATCCCAACCAAATCATTAGAGCAGCAAAGGAGATCTGAGGTAATGCAGGATTTAGGGGCATTGATGTGCAGTGATCATGGGGTTATAAAGGTCAATTTGTTGTTAGATAATTCTGCCAAACTGAAATCTAAACTGATACACAGAAGATTAATTACAGATTATATGGAAGCAAAACAGTGACTATGTAAAACTAACTGAAGTAAGGTGTTCAGTGGAAAAATGGCAGATAGAATGTGAAAAGTTTTGAAAGAGAAATTGTTTCAGTACAAAAAATAAAAAAAATGTTTACTGTTAGGATCTAGGCATACAATATCACGGGATATATTTCCATAAGAACAAGATACCTGATTAACGTGAGAGACAAAAAAATATAAGAAATGGAAGAGAAGTCAAACTACAACTTTGAAAACTGAAATAAACAAGCTGGACAAACAGATTAAGCATAGTGTGAGACAAGATGAAGAAAAATTTGAAGAAAATGTATATAATGATATTGAGCATAATTTTATAACCTTTTTATAGATGCACAAGATGTAGAAAGAGTAAAGACACACAAAGTGATAAACTGTGTGCAGATTCTGAAATGTAACTTCAGTCACAACAGATTATAGACATATTTACAAAATCTTATGCAAAACAGAGATATCCAAGTAAATACATAAAAAATTAAGCATATAAGATTTGGGAGACATAAACTGAAAGGTGAATATTTAATACAGCACACACTGATCAAAGACCTGGATATATGGGTTGATTCAGCTAGGAGTTTTTCCTAATCATATAAACCAATTGGTTAATGATAGTTACAGAACTATAGGTTGTATAAAAAAATATATAAAGTCTAGGAAATCAAAACTGATGAAGTCATTGTTTATTAGTTACATTAGGCCCAAACTTGAGTATGAAATTGCAATATGGAAACCCTATACAAAAACAAGCATGAGTAAACTGGAAAGAGCACAGTGGAAATATAGTAAGGCCATCCATGGATATGAAAATTTAAGTTATTATGAAAGACTAAAATATCTGAACTTATACAGTGTCTCTTATAGATATCTAAGAGGAGATCTTATTCAGGTATATAGGGCATTTAGAGATAGCTACCTCTGGGAATGTTTAGGGTTATCAAAAAGTACTATAGAATCATCAGACAACCTATGTAGAAAATACTATAGGAATAAGAAGTATACTAACTGGTTCTCTGACAGAGTAGTTGATGCGTGGAACAGACTACCAAATTACATTAAAGCAAGTACTAGTTTAGATATCTTTAAGAACAGCCTGGACACTTATTATGGGAACAAGTGTTTTGGTATATTGGCAAGCTAGAAGGGCATTAATGCCCATGTTTGAAATATTTGTATGTATGTATGTAAGGGAGGAGCTCGAGAGTTGGATCCAAGAATCTAGAGAAAAGTGGCCAAGTTGGAAACAAGATCCATTCATTGAGGAATGAATGAAATGACATCATCAGATAAGTAGTCAGTTTTAAACTAAAAAATACAAAGATTTCTGAAAAAAATTGTAAAATATTAATTACTTATCTCCTAAGCATCCACAGATCCATCTTATGTTTGTGGTGGCAAATGAGATCTGAGGTATGTCTCTTAAAACTAGAAGCCTAAGCACCAGATACAGAAACTTGAAAGTGGCTGAAGGTGGATCTGACACAGATCCAAGACCAATATGTTAAGGAATGTCTGGAAGAGACATCAGATCAAACTTTTATTTTAGAATGTATTTGTTGTTGAATATCCAAAGATGATAAATTGAGGTTACTCTGATTTTTTTTTGCTAACTTGAAAGGAAAATAATTAGCATGAAGGTGACATGTTGTATACTAAGATTTTAATGGCGCATTCTATATAGAACACATATAGAACAGGTATCATACAGTTATATGAAAGTGTTATTAATTTGCGATTTAAGCACACCAGACACTAACACTGAATATTCTAAGTGATATTGTCACAGACTAGATATTTAAAACAATACTTTTGCCAACGATGAAGGAAATATGCATATATAAATTCCCAAGTTCAAAAGACTTTCTTTTGCAGAAGCTGTTTTGACTGTGTCCACATTTTTTCTTATTGTCATTACATGGATATCCCAGGTAAAGTGGAATCAGCAGTGGATCTAATTAATCAGTATTACAAAAAGGACAAGTTTGCTCACATGTGCATAGGAATAATAAACATAACTATTTTTTATCTCTATTCATAAGGTAGAAGAATAGACAAGGCAGGCATGTCTCCAAAGCTAAGTGAAAGATAACTAATTGTAAAATACAATAAAAGTTAAATTGACCTCTTAATGGAGTGAAGGATAGACAAAAAGCTGCCACCTTTTCAGAATCTAGCCAAAGTTAAATTGTTAGTAACTGAGGAAACATGGTTATAACATAAATAAATTAATCTGATATAGTTAAATTCTAAGCAGGTGAAACCAGAGTAAGCTGTTATATGGCTAAAATATTTAAGGCTATGAGATTTTGTGCTTAGGGTAAAGACCACATGAAAATTCAGGTTATGTAAAAAAATCAGAAGACTCAGGGTTCAGTTCCTGGCTAACTAGTGGCTGCAAATCTGACACATAATGAATTAGACGTTTTGTAGTGTATTCAGTTAAGATATATTTTAAGTTTGATGTGTCAGGAAACTACAGATAGTGTTTCATGCTTATTCAAGAGTTTGTAAAAGGAAATTAGCATGGGTCTTACAAGACATTTCAGTAAAGGTAAATTTGTGGATAGGCATGTGGGAACCTTGATTCATATGGAGGATAGTAACCAACAAGAACTGGCAACTATTTCAAAACAAAATTAGCATGGGTCTTACAAGGCATTTCAATATAGGTAAATGTGTGGATAGGCATGTGGGAACCTTGATTCATATGGAGGATAGTAACCAACAAGAACTGGCAACTGTTTCAAAACAATGGTACCCAGTTTGGGAATGTGTGTATTCAAGTGATGATTAATTGATTGACAGCAGCTTGAAGGTTTTATTGCTAAAAGCCACTTTCAACAAACAGGTAGCATTGCACTTTCTTTACTGTTGTGCTACTGTTGGGTTGGTATATATACATTAAGAGGTCTATGGGGATCAACTCCCCTACATATGGGGGCTTGCCCCATGAAAAAAAGCTTTAAAATGTGTTTGCTGAAAGTAGCTTTCATCAATTTATTTTTGTTGATTTGCTCAAAGAATAATCCTTTGCTGAATAATCATGAATCTAGCAATCTAACTATATCTATATTGTTATACACATATCGTGTGTATTTTCACAAAAAGGTTTTCTTCGGAAATTACAGGATACTAGATAAAATTATATTCTTAAGGCAGATTTTTCATTCAGTTTTTTCCTACATGAGTTCAGTGGGTTTATCAACTGTTCTTAAATCCCACAGGCTTTCCTTTTCTTCCCGGAGTCTCCTTGCAATAAAATCCTGTTTGGATTGCTTTAAGAAAAAAGGAACCACAGAGGTGTATAGTTGTAGAAGTAAACTTACCATAACAGTAGATGTTCAAATAATGCTTCTAAACATGTAAAACAAGGGAATAGACTGGCTACTGTAGCAGTGATCATTTAAACATCTGCTGTTATAGTATGTTTACTTACATAACTGTAGTACGTTCTTCATACGGATCACTGCTGCAGTAGTTTTAGCTGCATTTTTAAAACACTTTTATTAAATTATCATTTTAGGCATAGGCAAACATTCAGTAACAGAAAAGAAAACAAAGCATGTTAACATTTTTCCATTTAAATACAATAAACATCATATACAGAGGTGCTGGAAGCTGCTGAAGGCTGGGGGGGGGGCAAAGGGTAAAAAGGGCACTTAGGGATTTAAAAAGGGCAATTTTTTAAAACTATTTACTATCACAACATGGGTTCACTTGGAGGACATTTTAAGCTTAGCCAATTTCCCTTTTGGTGCATGAATTAACATTTCCTGATTTGTCTTACCTATCCCATGGCTGATAATTGTATATTGACCCTAGTGAGAATAACAAATCATACTACAGATAATTTGAGGGGATCCATGTAAGGGATGCAGCATTTAGGAACTGCCTTTATGCATTAGGGGCAATCCTGGAGTACACTTTCTATTACCCATCCTTAGATCCAAGTTGCATTTGAATATGGGCAGGGATGAGCTTTGTTTTACTTGAATGGATAGTCTGTTCTGGAACAGTGGTAGCCTCTGTGATATATATCCATCTCTCTACAACATTCAGTTTAGATACCTGGACTGAGTATTTCTGATGTCATTTGACTTGCTTATGTTCAGTAGGTCCATCAGTAATTGGTCTGAGGATGCCTTGTATGCCAGATACAGGTCACCTCTAAGCACTCTGTAGGATACCACATATAGCAATAAATCTTTGAGGTGGTCCATGCAAGACCTATTGTTTGTATCCTTTTAATAAGGTATCTCTGTGGGTATTCCAATTGTTGCATGGGTCTGGACAGATACATGCCAAAGTGGGCATTATACAGAATGATTGACCTAATGAGGGCTTTGTAAAGGGGGACAATAACATATCCAGATCTAGTCACAATCAATTTGTTTATAAGCAAATGTGCAATATAGAAAGAATTTATGACTCTGGGCACATGTTGGTCAAAAGTTAAGTCACTGTACACACAAGTTTCCAAATGCCAAACAACTGGGTCATTTCTCAGGGGGTATTGTCAATTTGGCAGTTCCGTGGAGTAGGTGACTTCCTAAAGGATACAATAATGTATTTTCTGGAGTTTAGTTTCAATTCATGATTCTGGCACCAGTTATTGTTTGGGACAAACCTTCCTACATGATGGTTAAGTCATTTGGGGATTCAATAACTGCTCCTAGCTTAGTCAGCCAAAGTCCTTTGGCATCTCCTTTTAGTTTTGAGATGTATATGCCAAACAGAAAAGGTCTCAGCACCGAACCTTGGGGGACTCCAATGGTGACTGGTCTCTTCCCCTATTTTGATCTCCTGCATCCTGTGAGCAAGTTGGCAATCCAGATTGTGATGTAAGTGTTTGTGCCTAGATTACTCATCTTTTGTACTACACCTGCCTAGGGGATTGCATCTAAAGACTTGGCCAGGTCAAGATAATGTGGTGTGAACTGTTTTACCTTCTTCCATTGCTTTGGTGACAATGGTAAAGGTTAAAATTTGCACATGATTTTGAGCCATTCACACTTTCTCACGACTCATGCCCTAAGAGGTTGAGAGATCAGAGCATATGGTTGACTGTCCCTGATTTTGGGTCATCTTTTTGGTCTGTTCCTCATGTGTGATTTTCTGGCAAATTTCTGAGGATTGCAAAACTTAAATAATGATAGACACTTGAGTTTCAGACTTCTGGGCTTCATATCCTTCAGGAAATGCAGGCTACTGCAAAACATATTATTCTAGCAGCAAAGCATACAAGAATGATGTTATATTTAAAATCTGTCCCTGATTCTGGACCTTTGATCTTTAACCTGACCTATTAAGTTTTTGGATGTATCCCGTGAGCTAGGAGGTTTTAAAATTTAAATAAGAACTGTGAGCAAAAGCTGTTTACCACTTTCAAGCTCAACCTGTTGCATTTTTCTATTTGTTCAATTAAATAAAAAAAGTGCAACAAAAAATGGGCAACTTGAAAAATAACAAAAATAATAAATAACCTAACTGAAGGCTTAAAGTCAAGGAAGAATCTTTAATAACTTTTATAAGCAGAATAAAAATCACAGTATTTTTATTGTTCTTTTAAATAAATTGTTTCTGGCATGACTAATAATCCAAGAAAACTAGGGCCAGCTTGCATTAATGAGAAAAATGAGTTAAGGCCAGGAAGAAACTATATTAACTTCTGAAAACACAGTAACAGCAAAGTTATTCCAGTTTCTTGCCTGCATTAAGTCTTATTTTATCATCGTCATCATTTTTACTGCTGTTACTTCATAAATGACTGCCCAGAATGTACCTGGGTGGGCCGCTGCCACTTAAGTTGAGGTCCACAATCCACAGAACTACAATGACATGTTCAACAA
>NC_056747.1:359223441-359260941 GCF_019279795.1 Protopterus annectens | reverse complement strand
AATAGCTCAAGTAGAAAAATAAATAATGTCTTGGTGAATAACTGGCAGGTGTTGAAATATGACAGGGAGATTATGAGTAAAATTAGTGATGGACCAGTTATTATTTACCAGAGGGGTAATAATTTAAAGGATTTGTTTGAGAAAAATATTGGGTCCATTGTAGATGGACGGATGAAGAAATGTGGTTTTTGTTCCTATTGTGTACAAATTTTAGAGACAGTTGAAATTACGACTAATGATTATAAATTTAAACCAGCTGGTAAGTTTACGTGTAATACAGAGAAAGTAGTGTATTGTGCTTTGTGTATGTCTTGCACATGTTTTCATATTGAGAAAACACAAACAAAATTTAGGAGCCATATTTATGAGCACTTGAGGGATATTAAAATTAAAAACACAAGTGCTCTGTCTAAACATTGTGTTGAATTTCAAAATCATATTTTTAATTTTTTGTATTAGAAGTCCTTAAAGTTAGTGACAGAGGTGGGGCATGGCCTTTGGTACTTGAAAAAAAGAGAGTTGGTGTGTCAGCTTAGGCTTAATGTGACACATTGGCCAAGTTTAAATGAGTAGGCTTCTTTAACCGGTGTTTTAAAATTTAAAGCTTTGGTGAGATGATTTTTTTTTTGGGGGGGGTCTTGTTTTCTTTATACATATATATATATATATATATATATATATATATATATATATATATATTTATTTTTTTTTTATATATATATATTTATATATTTGTGTATATAACACTTGTTTATTTGTTTTAGATGCATTTATATATATGTAAATATTTGTGATGTATATTTTTATTTCTTGAAAGTATTATAAGGTTTTATATATTTTTTTGCTCTTAAGGCTATGTAAATGTGACCTACTATTCTTAATTTACACATGCTAGCCAAGAAGGTTTTTTTTTTTGGGGGGGGGTGCTTTAATTTTCTACTTCCTGTTACTGTTTTGTATAAAAAGTAAGTTGTGCTGTGTGAGTTTATCTGATGATGTTTCTTCATGATAAAGAGACAAAAGCGTTAATCTTTTGTGTTAAATTTGTGGCTCTACTTGGAAGAGTAATTTTATGGCATGCAGTGTTTATATTACCTGTTTACTACAATTTGGTGTTTTATTGAGGCTTTTCCACGATCCGGTGTTTGTTTCAATAGTTTGTGATTTTTTTCAGTCTTTTGGTGCTGTATCTTACTTGATCAGTTGAATTCCTGCCTTCCCTCAAACCTCACTGCTCCTCCTGAACATTATGCATGTATGTTTTGTTCCCACAGTTTCCATTTACTTCTATGTAATTTGCTCCTTCCCTTTTCTAAAGATCCCTCTTCCATTTCTTTTACCTGTTTTATAATATTCAGTACATCAGATGCAGTTGTTGTAAACTTCGATTTCCATTTTCTAGTAATTGCTTTTTTTGGCAGCCAAAATAATTAAATTTAATAAGGTCTTATTATGTCTAGGCAATTCAGATATTGTATCTCAACTCAAAATAATAATTTCCTTCCTTACAGCCATCTGCTCACCCAATATTTCTAATAGAATACTCTGTAGGGAATTTTAAAAGTCTGCCAACTCATTACACTCCAACTGAAAAAAGTGCTCAAATACTCACAAACTGGAAAAACATACAGAACCACAGCACAAGAAAACGAAGTGGATGAAACCAAACTTTAATCACTTTTATAAAAATAAAACCTTCCAACATAAGTGCTTTCGTCCATTAAGTATGAACTTCCTCAAAATACTTTCTGCTGCTTTATGACTATAATATTCCATATGGTTATTACTCTCCTTAAGGATCTGCATCCAAAATCCCACTCTTATTTCTTGAACTTCCCCCTTGCTTCATCATTATCCATTTCCACTTTGAATTACAATATTCTACTCATGTTATGTATATTAGCCTTAACTGTGTAGCTCAAAAATATCCCTTCAAATCAAGTAAACCTAAACCACTTAGCCCACTTAACTCCTGCCCTCTTTTCCTCCCAGATAAATTCCTTCAATTCTTTAATTATTCTCTACAACTTTTTCTCAGGTTGATAAAAGTATGCCTGATCCATATACAAGACTAAAGCGACTAAAACATTTTCACTGCTTGTATCTTACTATCCACATCCTTAAATAAGAGTTTCCAGTTTCTTAAGTTGGGTATTACCCTTTTAGTCTCTTCCTGCATATCCTTAGCTGCCATAACATAAGCCTTTTTAATCCATACTCCTAAATAAAAACAAAACTAAAAAAAAAAACTAAAAAACGGCAGCTCAATAGAGGTAAAGGTTCCACAAGGATGTAAATAAAAGTGATAAACGAGATAGTCCAAATCGTATATAACATCCATGGGACCACCACGGCAGCCAATACTTCTTCCAAAAAAAATATATACGCTAAGCGATATTAACAAACTTCTCTGTCAATAACTGAAGCGAAGTAAAACATGTATTCAGTTTTATTAAAGACAAGCAAAGTTAGCGCTTTCACCACTAGGGCTTCTTCAGACTTTTACAAAGTTGCACAAGATAACAAATTAATATACTCTCAAATTAAATGAGAAACATGACATCACTTCCTACAAATTAATTAATTAATTGACCACTTAAAACCATGCATCTGCTGTATAAAATACTATATACGATGTAAAATATGATGAAATAAAATATATAAGATTCAATTATTATGGTCTCCTATCAAAAATCTTTAAACATTCTCATTAAAAAGATTATTCATTAAAAAACAAATTAATAACCCCTCGTGTCTTCATATATAAATTCATCTGACAAACATATTGAGCAACTTAAAAACTTAGTTGCAATTAGATAAAAACAGAACTGTATGTATACACATACTAAGTTGCATATATATGTTTATCAACTTCTATAGATCTATTGCATGTAAAGAATAGTATATAAAACTTGGATGTCAACAAGTAAATAAATATGTGAAACATATATATATATATATATATATATATATATATATATATATATACATAAAGAATAAATATTCTAGAAAATTATTCTAATAAAATATAATAATAATATTAAAAACCTTTGGATGTATTTCTTTAAATATATTTCTTTACTAATTCTTGTGTGCCTTCAATCTCCTATTACTTAGAATAGGTTTTAAGGGAATTTTATCATTTATGCCAGGTTTCCTATCAGCTCTAAATTTAATTATCCATTTTATCTCACAACGCTCAGTGAAGTTGTTTATATTACCTCCACGAGCGTTGGGATGAATGACTTGTAACACTGAAAATTTAAACTGATGTGTGGAGTCCGTAAAACAAACATGTCTGGCTAAGGCATTCTGTTCATTCCTTAGCCTCATATGATAGTCATGCTCTCTAATTCTTTCTCTTAATCTTCTATTAATTTTCCCTATGTAAAATGCGGTGCACATTGTGCATCGAGCTAAATATATCACATTCTGTGTCTGACAATCAGCTGTAACTGTGAGGGGGTACACATATTGTGTGACAGGATGTACAAATACTTTCATACTATCAATGAACTTACATTGGTTACACCTCATACATGGTGTCATACCGGTACATACTCTGTCACCATTAATAACTGGTTTAGAGTGACAAAGTATCTGTTTAAGATTCCTCTTATTTTTAAAAATAAATTTAGGTTCTTCACCTACAATGTCCCTTATATTCTCGTCTAATAATAATATGCCTCAATGTTTCCTAAAGATGTTAATTATTAAATCAACATCTGAGCTAAAAAACATGGGAACCTTAACATTAGAATTACTATGACAGTTGACTACATTATTCATAGGCTCAATAGAGTGTTCAGAAAAGTAGGGACTTGCAGTCGTCAATCTGAGGGTTCTCGCTATAGAGAATGCTTCTTCAATTTCATTGATATTATAGCCTCTATCCAGAAGTCTACATTTCAAATCTCTCAGTTCTTGATTGTATCCTGCTTTCAGTGGATTAAGTCTGGAAGCCCTCATAGTCTGCCCTTTGATAACATTTCTGAAAACATATCTAGGGTGCATGCTAGTTCTATGTAGCAAAGTATTGCGAAAGCATGCTTTTCTATGAATCCCAGTATTCACTAGTCCATTGTCAAACCTCTCTATATTTATATCAAGGAAAGAAATATTATGTATTGAACAGCTAATAGTGAACTTTAAATAAGTGGATAAAGCATTCACCTGTTCATAAAATCTAACCAACGAATCTTCATTGCCATTCCACACAAAAAACAAGTCATCCACAAATCTCTTATAGAAACCTACATTTCCTTTGAAACTATCCAATGTAAATAACTCATTCTCTTCTCAATAGGCCATAATGATATTGGCGTAGCTGTTAGCACATGGTGTTCCCATAGCTACGCCATCTCGTTGGGAATAAATAACATTCTCAAACATAAAAATATTGTTCTCTAAAACCGTTTCTAGAAAAAGGGATAATAAATCTATCTGTTTAAAATTCATATCAGAATATTCCATTAAATAATCACGTACAATTCTTACACCATCTTCATTCCGTATGACAGTAAATAAACTCGTGACATCCAAGGTCACAAAATAAAAAGGTACATCTTGAGCCAAAGGTTTTAAGTAATCATAGAAATCAGTTAAAAACTGCTTACTATCTCTCAAAATCTGAGGTCTACTGTCAACTATAGGTCTTAAAAAATATTCTATATAAATTGATAAAGGCTCTGTCACCCAATTCCTACCTGACACAATGGGTCTCAACGGAGGATGTAAGGGATCTTTATGTATTTTAGGAAGACCATTAATTACTGGAATCAGAGGATAATTCACTTTTAAAAATCTAAACATATCTAAAGTAATATATCTGCTCATAATAATATCATCTAACATTGTAAAAACCATTGTAACCTTATTCTCAACTTCATGGACGTCAATAATACTATACAAATTCTCGTCCTGAAGTAAGGCAAACATACTTTCTTTATAATAGTCATAATCCAATATTACTAACGGGCCACCCTTATCTGCTGGCCTTATACTAATGGTAGGATCATTGCTTAAAGCTTCTAAAGCCTGTCTTTGTTTAAAATTCAAATTCCTCCTATTAGCCTTATTAACATCAGGTACATTATTCGTATGTAGCTCATAAACATCTTCCTCTACTAACTTATTAAACACATCTAAATATGGATTCAACATAGGTACAAACGTACTTGGTGGTTTAAAAGTTAAATTCGGAACATTACTGATAGCTGAGTTTTTAAAATCAATTTTTAGCTGTACATTTCGTGCAAACATTTTAGTATCAATAATAATGTCTGATAGACTACTTCTACAGGAGGGTATAAAAGAGAGTCCCTTCTTTAGTACTTGAATCTCATGTGTTGTTAATATTTTATGTGACAAATTGTAAAGTAGCGATTCTCTGCTCTCTCCCACATTCTTTTCAGTGTGGGACCTGTATGTTCCCCTCCTGAACCTTTCCTTTTCTGTCTGCCCCGATTGAATGATCTCTGTCGTTTCTCTGAATGTGCTAGTGCTATAGGGAAAGGGATTTGTTCATTATTAGAAGCTACACGTGTATTACAAATAAGACGGTCTTTAGGTCTAACCGATGGTTCTGCAATTAAAGCATTTTTGTTCAGGTTCCCATTAGGATGTCTGTCTAACACTGGCCTACTATCTGCTTCTACATTACTATGTATAAGTACAGAACCAATAACCGAAGCACTATTCACAGTCTCTTTTTGATGATTAATAGACCTTGCAGGACTTAAAACTCTTTCATTAGTACTTTCAATGTTATCAGTTACAATGTCCGTAAAAACATTACTAAAGTCTTTCTTCGATGATGAATTTGTCCTATTCAGTTGATTGTTAGTCACCGAATTGGAAGGACGAATGGAGCTATTAGTAGTAATTCTCGGCCAAGTGAATACATGGCCTGCCATAAAGTCTTTTGTGTCCTGTGTAACTTTCCTCTTTTTCTGCTCAATTAACCTTTTCTCAAAAATTTGTAAGTTATCAAGAACTCGTTCCAAACCTTGTTCTACATGCGACTGTGAATATCTATCCACAATATCTCTTTGTTGTTCCATTATAGTATTTCTCAAAGCGTCCTCTTCAGGATGAAAAAAGTCATTTAGTAACCTCATGAAGTTCAAACTCAATTCTAAATTCAATTGTTGCCATTTAAAAAGCAAGGCGGGATAAGCGTTACTGTAGTGGTCATCTTTAAGATGCGCAGTCCGCATGGTACAATTCTCCTCGTTAAACATACCTCAAAATGATAGTGTTGCAATTGCATCCTTTTCAGCTTGGTTAGATTCAATTCCAAGCTATCAAGTGCCTCTACTAATCCCACAATATGTCCGTTTTCACCAACCGCAGCATCGTCACATTCAGATACTTCAAACAGTGTTAGTGGATTCACGGATCCGGAAATGACATCAGAAAAATGATCTGGTTTGCTTACTTTATTTTGAGCAGGCTCTGGATTATAAGGTAGTTCAATAGACACTGCTTGTGTCTCAGCCATGTCCTCTAAGAGCTTCCAAACAGTTATAAGTAATAAAAACAAAACTAAAAAACGGCAGCTCAATAGAGGTAAAGGTTCCACAAGGATGTAAATAAAAGTGATAAACGAGACAGTCCAAATCGTATATAACATCCACGGGACCACCATGGCAACCAATACTTCTTCCAAAAAAAATATATACGCTAAGCGATATTAACAAACTTTTCAGTCAATAACTGAAGTGAAGTAAAACGTGTTTTCAGTTTTATTAAAGACAAGCAAAGTTAGCGCTTTCACCACTAGGGCTTCTTCAGACTTTTACAAAGCTGCACAAGATAACAAATTAATATACTCTCAAATTAAATGAGAAACATGACATCACTTCCTACAAATTAATTAATTAATTGACCACTTAAAACCATACATCTGCTGTATAAAATACTATATACGATGTAACATATGATGAAATAAAATATATAAGATTTAATTATTATGGTCTCCTATCAAAAATCTTTAAACATTCTCATTAAAAAGATTATTCATTAAAAAACATAAATTAATAACCCATCGTGTCTTGGTATATAAATTCATCTGACAAACATATTGAGCAACTTAAAAACTTAGTTGCAATTAGATAAAAACAGAACTGTATGTATACACATACTAAGTTGCATATATATGTTTATCAACTTCTATAGATCTATTGCATGTAAAGAATAGTATATAAAACTTGGATGTCAACAAGTAAATAAATATGTGAAACATATATATATATATATATATATATATATACATAAAGAATAAATATTCTAGAAAATGATTCTAATAAAATATAATAATAATATTAAAAACCTTTGGATGTATTTCTTTAAATATATTTCTTTACTAATTCTTGTGTGCCTTCAATCTCCTATTACTTAGAATAGGTTTTAAGGGAATTTTATCATTTATGCCAGCTCTCCTATCACTGAGCATTGTGAGATAAAATGGATAATTAAATTTAGAGCTGATTGGAAACCACGTTTTACTTTGCTTCAGTTATTGACTGAAAAGTTTGTTAATATCGCTTGGCGTATCTATTTTTTTTGGAAGAAGTATTGGCTGCCATGGTGGTCCCGTGGATGTTATATACGATTTGGACTGTCTCATACTCCTAAATAATTCATCTTATCATGTCCCAACAAATATGGGTATTCCTAAACCAATTCGTGTGTGGGTGCATAATTTATGGATATAGCCTTTGTTTTATTTTCATTATTTTTATATCCCAAAAAGACTTGAAACTGCCTCAAATTGTTCCATAACACAGTGATGTCCTTTTCTGGATTTATCAGGTACAAAACAGTATCACCTGCAATAAAAGCCAACTTTTCCTGATTATTGTACCTATTATATCCTTGTATTTCTGAGTCCTTTGTTTTCTTTCTCAATGGAACTAAATATAAAGCAAATAAAGGAAAAACAGGACACCCTTGCCTGGTTCTTCTGTTTAAATATAGCCTATCTGACAGATACCCTCCCACTTTAATTCTTGCCTCGAGTTCTTCTAATATCCTTCTAATTAACCTTATTATTTTATCAGAGAATGCAAATAATTCCAATGCCCTACTCATAAAATCCCAGTTTACTCTATGAAATGCTTTCTCTGTATCAAGACCCACCAACAACTGAGGTATTTTCTTACATTCTGATTCCCTCTGGGTCATCATTGTTTGATTAATTTTTGTCAGATGTTTGCCTTCCCTCCACAAAACCAGACTGATCCATATCTATTAATTTGAAATAGATCTATATGAAGCTTAGTCTGAAGAGTCTTTGCCATCTTTGGGTAATACAGCCACCATAGAGGCCACAGTGGTGCAGCGGGTTAGCGTTGTCGCCTCACAACAAGATGTTCTCCCATTCGATTCTTGGCTGGAGTGCCTTCTGTGTAGAGTCTGCATGTCCTCCCCATGATTGGGTGACGTCTAAAGACATGCAGGTAGGTACATGTGTGAATGGGTGTGCCTTCTTTGAAGGTTGGGCATCGGGTTGGCAACTTGACACCGTAAAAATTCACTGCCAATCATTAGCAGACCGGAGTTCTGCTGTGGTGACCCCTAACCGGGAAAAAGCCAAAAGACAATTATTATTATCATTATAGGTAACACAGTCACCACTGCTTTCTTCCAGGATGTTGGTGCTTTCTCTTCTTTTTTAAATACTGTTAAACAGAATCTTCCAGATCTTTATCACTTTCTTCCCTCCTAATTTCCAAATATCCACAGGAATACTATCTGTTCCTGGAGAATTTTCTGAAGATTGATTATACATCACCTATTTTATCTCATCACCTCCTATCTTAACTGTTAGTTGTTGAGCCTTGTCTACCTCTAACCTTGGTATAAAAGTCTTCCATAAATATTTCCATTTGTACTCTTTCTCGACTGACACATTTCTCTGCTTTATACAAATTTTCATACAATTTCCGGAATAAATGTAAAATCTCTACAGGATCTTTGATTATTTTTTCTTGTTATAGGTTCCCTAAGTTTGACAACTCCTCCTTCAAAGATCTGTTGCATAAGTCATTATGCTAGAAGTTTTTATGTTCTGGAATTGTTATGAAAAAGTAGTTGCTTAACTGCTATATTTTTAAATGTATACGTATTATCCAGATACTCCCCTATTTTTCTCTTTAGCACTCTGCATAGCTTTAGCTATGCATTTAGATTACCATAGCTTAGACAGACTGTGAAGCAGAAATATGAGGGTCCAGGAGCTCTTGGAGAATAATCCTAGCAAAGCCTGTCTTAGACAAGAAGGAATCTACTTGGTAGTGCTTTAAAAAAGTATGCACAGAGGATCGAGTTGCTGCCTCTAGAATACTTGCAGAATCAAACTTTCTGAAAAGTCACAGATTAATCCAAGGCCCTGGAAGAATAAGCCTTGACCCTGCCTGGAATAGTTTTGTGGTGAGAATAACAAAAGGTGATAGCATGAGTAATTACTTGGAAATAATTTGCTTTTATGTGGGATGTCCTTTTTTCTTACCTTCACAAGAAATGAACACCTGACCAGAGTCCTTTAAACTTTTGTTCTGTCAAGGCAGCACCTGAGTTGTCTGTGGACGAATGCTGAATGATAGGAGAGGGAAAACAGGAGTTTGGATACTTTTAAGGGGGAATCCCTCAAAAAGGAGGGAAGAGGTTCCCACTACCATCTGTAACCATGATGGATTACTTTTGTAGCCCATTCTCTGAGACTATCTGTTGCCAAAGAGAGAGAAATGGAGGTTCAGATTTACTGGAAGGATGAGTGGCTTGCTATGGTTGGGGGGGGGTGTTGTATATAGTTATTCAGACATATTAGACTGTCCTTTGCTCTGGAGGTTCCTCCTTTCTTTTTGGAGCCCCCTACCATTGCTTTATAAAGGTTTGCTTACCAGCAGTTTTCTGGGTTTGTTTATTTTCCTATTAATGAAGACTGTTTTCTATCCAAGGGGAGAACTGCATCTTCAGGGACGTTTTGAGAATGCAAACAAGCATAAGTTTTCCAGTGGCAACAGCTCTGGATGTGGCATGAACAGAAACATAGGCACATTTCAGACAGTGAGTAGCCACCTGAGACACAGAAACAATCAAATTACAAACTTAAGACTTTCTTCAAAAGAGGAAACAGTTGCCATATTATTCCTCATTCTCAAAAGACCCAAGCATAAACTTTAATATACAAGCTTGACAGTTTAGAATTCTAAAAGCAAGTGTTGCAGAAAAATGCAAATTTCCCCCAAATCTATCAAAGTCTTTCCCATCTTTGTCAGAAAGACAGGAATTAGTGTTAACCAAATGTTTGGCAGTAGTTGGGTTCACTAAAGCAATAGCTGCTGGATCTGATCTAGGATGAGTGTATAAAAACTTATAAAAATTGAGGAAGTTTACACAATCTTCTTTCTTGGGGGCAGCAGGCTGGCTGTCAGGCAAGTTACAGGCTGTGACAAAAATATCATCCATTGACAAAAATACAGGAGGAATTGGGTAGATTTTGGAAATTCCAGTTGTAATAAATCATAATACTTCTTCGAGGACTGTGGAATATCATGTTCCCACTGGAACCGATTCATTCCTGGAAATATTTTCAAAGATAATCCTTCAGATGCACTAGCTAAGCCACACTCACTTCAGAATCTAAATCAGAAATTTGAGAAGACAAAACAGAATATCTTGCCCTTAATCATTCTGGGGTTCAAAAACTTGAACTTCTTTAGAAAATGAAGAATCTCTTTTTCTTTTCCTCAGAAACATTGACACTCTAAGAGTCAAGAGCCTGAGCTAAGCCCAATAAACAAATCCTGTCAAAAAGTGACAGAAACAAAAGACGCATGTTTTTTTTGTTGTTGGTGCTTTTAGACAGGATTTTCTGTAGTAGTAGTAGATCCATGTTTGCTTGGCAAAATCTCCCCAGGGATAAAAATCACATTCTAGCTAGGCAGAGTGGCGTTCCCTGCCCTTCTCCCAGGACTGAAAAGAGTAACTCTCCTTTGCCTGCCAAAGATGCTTCCAGCTGCTGCAGAAGTATCTAACTCCAGATTCATGGTGGCTGTAAGGACTACACAAGGGAGAGCCATGGAGAAATATGAATGGCCTGGGGAACAAGTAATGGACACAGCAGAGTCACCCAGCTGTGTCTGAGGCACTTTAGTAGTCTGCTGTGGTGGCAAAAGCTGTTTAGTTCATAGGTTCATAGGTGTGTACTAGGCTAATGCCCCTGGAGCCTTTACAAGCCTAGCCCAAATAAATTGCCCGGGCACCATGCCACCGGATGTTAGTTCACAGTGCCCATATCCAATAGGGCAATTGGAATGATCCCTGGAGTGAACTTTCTGTTACCCATCCATTCATCAAGATTTCTCTTGAAGAGGGCCAGTGAGGTGCTCTGCTTGACATGAATGGGAAGCTTATTCCAGAGTATGGGCAGTCTTTGGGAGATGAACCTCTCCCTCCAGCATGTTCTGTTAATTGTGATAATGAGGTTCTGATCTCTAGAGCGTGTGGTGTGGGGGTATTAGGATTTCTTTAGGTGTAGCGTTTCAAGTAGGGCTGGGTCAGACATGGCTTTGTAAGTCAAGCAGAGATCACCTCTAAGTAGATGATAAGAGGCTGAGAACAGCTGAAGTTTCTTGAGTCTGTCCATCTAGGACATGTGTTTAAGGCCTAGGATTCCTTTTTGGTAATTTTGTGGCCTCTCCAGCTGTTGTAGGTGTCTGGTCAGGTACATGCCAAATGGGGTGTTATATTCAATAATTGGTCTAATGAGGGATGAGTAGAGAGTGATGATGACCTCTTTCTTCGTGGATGCAAAACCTTTGGTTATAAGATGTGCCACTAAGAAGGACTTTCGGACCACAGTGGCAATGTGGTGGTTGAAGGTGTGATGGCTGTCAACCTGGGTGCCCAGATCTCTTATAGCCCCTTCAATGTTCAGTGGGCACCCATCAACATGGTAATTCGTGGGAACTGAGTTTTTTCCAAAGTGGATGATAATGCACTTTTTAGCGTTAAGCTTAAGGCCATGGTTCTGACACCAGTCATTGGTCTCAGAGAGGCTCTTTTCTAGGATGTCTGCATCACTTGGGAGGTTGATAATGATTCCTATCTTGCAGTCATCAGTGAACTTGGTCAGCCAGAGGCCTTCTGTGTTGGCCTGGACTTCCAAGAAGTAGACGCCAAACAGGAGAGGGCCCAGGACTGAGCCCTGTGGGACTCCACTCATGACTGATCGACAGTCTGACTTGGAATCTGCAACTTTCACTCTGTGGGTCCTGTCTGTGAGCCAATTTGGAGCCCACCTAGTGATGTAAGGATTGATGCCTAGTTTGCTGAGTTTATCAATGATACCTGAGTGGGGAATTGTATCAAAGGCCTTGGCCAGGTCGAGGTAGGCTGTATGCACTGCCTTACCTTCATCCACAGCCTTGGTGACTGCCCGAAGAAGTCAGCCAGGATCTCCCCTTGACAAAGCCAAACTGTGTGGGGTCAAGAGTTTGGAGATTGTCTATACTTTTGTTAAGCAGGTCCATGATGATGCGCTCCATAGCTTTGCATACCAGACTTGTTAAGGCTAATGGGGCAATAGTTCCCAGGGTCTGTAGTTGCCCCCATTTATGGAGTGGGATAACTGTAGCAGTGCACCATAGTAATTGTCTTCTTTTTGTTGCTGGAAGAAGGAAGAACTGAGGAACCAGTAGGTTGTTCCATAGTTAAGCTGCAAAAGATGCCCGATTCCTCAGGAAGCCTGGCAGTAGTTGTATGTAAACAGCTAAGCAGTAAAAATTAACTTTCACCAATAAAACACAGTAAAAAGCATTTTAAACACTTACTCCAGCCCCCAACAGTAAAACAATGCAACTTTTGTTGCACAGAAAAAGTAGTTATAAGCAAGTCTTAACAACTTTTCCCACAAAAGTGTAAGAATGACTCTCTCCCATTTAAAAGTACGTAAAAGTCACATGATAGTCAACAAAAACTGTTTTTCCTATCTTTAAAAGGAATATTTTACAGAAAAAGTACAATACCTGTCAGAAAAAAAGTGAAGTGGTAGCTCTCCACCCAAAAGGAAATTATCTGCTCAGCAACTAAACAGCGTTAGCTGAAAGCTGATTTGCAGCAGCCCTCAGGAGGAGTGCACATCAGCAGTAAAAAAGTTCTGAAGGGGTTGGCACCCAAATCTGACTTTTTAATCAGCTCAGTATGTGTGGAAGGTGCCCTGAAAACTTTGGAAACTGGCAGGCTGTTATATCCTTAGCAGGATATAACTCATATAGTTAAGGCTACTGCAGCAGTGATCTATATGAAGAACATTGAAAGGTTTTGTCTTACCAAAGGAAAGTTGAAATATTTGGGTCAACCCTTGAATCAACTTTCCCCTATCATCAAGCTTTTTAAGTACCTGAGCAGCAGAAAGGCCAAACAGAACTTCCTTGTCCGGGGAGAAGTAAATATTTCAGTTGTAACATCTTCAAGAAGATTTTGAGAATGAAGCCAAGCAAATTCTCTGATGACAGATCCAGAAGCAGCAGTCCTGGAGGCAGTATCAGCAGCATCATAAGAATACTGTAAAGCATACTTAATTACATGAGAAGCATTAAGTAAAGAGGCATTCAAGGCATTCTTCACTTCAGAAGATGGAAGGTTAACAGTTAACTTTTAAAAGTTCTCAAAAGAGAGAAATAAAAAAGAACACATGAACCTGGCTGTCAAGTATCTTTATCTTAAAAGTTAAAGTGGAGGAAGAATAAACTTTCATCACACATTTTTCAAAAGCTTTCCCATCTTGTTACATGGAATGGGATTAACACAAGCCATTTGTTTAGCAGAAGCAGAAGTAGTTTTGGATAAGGAAATCACTGCAGATCTGCTTTAGGATTAGAAAACAAGTGCTAATATATTCATAAAATAGCAGGGAGTATTCTAAGAGCCATGCCAGCACGAGAATGGAGAAAAGAGATTTTGTCAGTAGGGCTGACTGCAGTCAGGGATACAGGTAATAGGCAAGAGGGAGCTGGAATTTATTGGAGCAAACTGGCAAATGAACCAAGGTATTGGGAGCAAATTACTAGAAAGGGAAATGTAATAGAATGGGAAGAGGCCAATAATTTATTTGGACTGCAGGTTACAGATTGCCTTCCCTATCAAGGACTGGTATCAGTATTGGCAAAGAGAAATAGGGGGCTCCTAAATGAAAGACCAGCACTAGTAGAGTTTTAATAGTATCTAGAACAGAAGCTGCCATTAAAAAAAGAATAATTAGTAAAGCATATACAATATTGCATGATAATTACAAGAATCAATCAGAGGAGCTGAGAAAGGATTGGAAAGAGAGATTGGATAAGCAATTCACAAAGAGACAATGGGGGATATATGTACATCTCCCAAATATGCAACAAAGTCTAGAAGATTTAGGATCTTTGTCTGTTTACATAGGTATTTTTATACTCCAAGTAGACTCCAAAGAAATTTTCCTCAGGTGGATAGCAAATGTTGGAGGTGTGACAGGCAAGAAAGAGGTAGCTGGGGGCATATTTTTTGGCTGTGCAATGAGCTGGCAGACTTTTGGGATTCCCTGCAGACTGCTCTGTCAGAGATGCTGGATGACCAGGTTGGACTGACCATGGAGATGATTTTTTTTTAGTTATGCTACAGAATTAGAATTGCCTAGACATAGTAAAGGCTTGCTGAGTCTAATTGTGGTGGCTGCCAAAAAAGCAATTACTAGAAAATGGAAATCAAAGTACAGACCAACTTTACTAGAAGTAGTGAATATAGTAACAGAGATAAAACAACTGGAATTGTGATCTTTATAAAAGGGAAGGAGCAAACCACATAGGAACAAATGGGAATTGTGGGAACAATATATGCAGAGCAGGAACGAGGTTTAAGAGGCAGGATTTGAATGAGCTCATGATTTTCTGCACCTCCCAAAGCTGCTTTTAACCAAACAACTATTCATTCTTAAATTTATTTTTTTTTCTCCTGTCTGCCCTCATGGGGGCAGACATCCTGATGAGAGTATTTTCCTTTGAAAGGATAAATCTGTCCCAAAATGCAGAGTGACAGCCCTGGGAACTAGCTTTGGGAGGCATGATGCCAGGGAATCTTCTTGGGCTAGGCCTATATAGACTCCCGGGCCATTAGCCTAGTACATACCTATGAACCTATGCTTGTGAGAACAATTAGCCCTACCCTTTGTTGACTTTGTTGACTTACATTCACTTAGAGTGGAAAACCTGAAAAATGTTGCCATGTTTAATAGTCAGTAGATAAAGTGTCACTGACTGTTCTACACTTCTTCTTTTCTTTCGGCTGTTCACATTAGGGGCCACCACAGTGGATCATCTGTTTCCATTTCTTCCTGTCCTCTGCATCTTTCTCTGTCACACCAACCACCTGCATGTCCTCTCTCACCACATCCATTAACCTTAACTTAGGCCTTCCTCTTTTCCTCTTACCTGGCAGCTTCATCCTTAGCATCCTTTTCTCAATATACCGAGCATCCCTCCTCAGCACATCCAAACCAACATAATCTCATCTCTCTGGCTTTGTTTCCAAACCGTCCAACCTGGGCTGACCCTCTAATATACTTATTCCTAATCCTGTCCACCCTCATCACACCCAGTGCAAATCTTAGCATCTTTAACTCTGCCACATCCAGCTCTGACTCCTGCCTTTTTGTCAGTGCCATTGTCTCCAACCCATATAACATAGCTGGTCTCACTACCCTCTTGTAGATCTTCCCTTTCTGGTACTCGTATGTCACAAATCACTCCTGACACTCTTCTCCACCCACTCCATCCTGCCTGTACTTTCTTCTTAACCTCCCTTCCACACTTGCCATTACTCTGAACTGTTGATCCCAAGTATTTAAACTCATCCACCTTCGCCAACTCTACTCCTTACATCCTCACCATTCCTCTATCCTTCCTCTCATTCTTGCACATATATTCTTAGCCCTGCTGACCTTCATTCCTCTCCTCTCTAGAGCATATCTCCACCTCTCCAGGGTCTCCTCAACCTGCTCCCTACTCTCACTACGGATCACAATGTCATCTGAAATCATAGTCCATGGGGACTCCCGTCTGATCTCGTCTGTCAACCTGTACATCACCACTGTAAATAAGAAAGGGCTCAGAGCTGATCCTTGATGTAATCCCACCTCTATCTTAAATGCATCTGTCACTCCCACCACTGTCACACTACCCTTGTACATATCCTGTACCACTCTTACATACTTCTCTGCCACTCCCAACTTCCTCGTACAATACCACAACTCCTCCCTGAGCACCCTGTCATATGCTTTCTCTAAGTCCACAAAGACACAATGCAACTCCTTCTGACCTTCTCTGTACTTCTCCATCAACACTCTCAGAGCAAACATCACATCTGTAGTGCTGTTTCCTGGCATGAAACCATACTGATGATCACTAATCATCACCTCCCTTCTTAACCTAGCTTCCACTACTCTTTCCCATAACTTCATGCTGTGACTGATCAGTTGTATCCCTCTGTAGTTACTACAGCTCTGCGCATCACCCATATTCTTAAAAATCAGTACCAAAACACTTTTACTCCACTCCTCAGGCATCCTCTCACTTTCCAAAATTTCATTAAACAATCTGGTTAAAAACTCCACTGCCATTTCTCCTAAACTCCTCCATGCTTCCACAGGTATGTCATCTGGACCAACAGCCTTTCCATTCTTCATCCTCTTCATAGCTATCCTTACTTTGTCCTTGCTAATCCGTTGCACTTCCTGATTCACTATCACCACATCATCCGACCTTCTGTCTCTCATGCTCTTCATTCATCAGCCCCTCAGAGTACTCTTTCCATCTGCTCAACACACACTCCTCGCTTGTGAGTATGTTTCCCTCATTTTCCTTTATCACCCTTAACTGCTGCACATCTTTCCTATCTCAGTCCCTCTGTCTAGCCAATCAGTACAGGTCCTTTTCTCCCTCCTTAGTGTCCAACCTTTCATATAACACTTCATACGCCTTATCATTAGCCTTCACCACCTCTCTCTTTCCCATGCATCTCATCTCCTTATACTCCTGTCTACTTTCTTCATCTCTCTGCAATCCCACTTCTTCCTCGCCAACCTCTTTGTCTGTATACTCTCCTGTACTTCCTCATTCCACCACCAGGTCTCCTTGTCCTCCTTCCTCTGTCCAGATGTCACACCAAGCACCTTTCTAGCCGTCTTCCCTACTAGCTCTGCTGTAGTTACCTAGCTATTCATTAACTCTTCACTGCCACCTAGTGCCTGTCTTAACTCTTCCCTGAACTTCACCTCTCAATCAGCCTTTTTCAATTTCCACCATTTGATCCTTGGTGCTGCCCTCACACTCCTCCTCCTCTTCTTGATCACCAACATGATCCTACAGTTCACCATTCTATGCTGCCTAACTACACTTTCCCTGTCACCACTTTACAGTTCCCAGTCTCCTTCAAACTGGCCCTCCTGCATAGGATATAATCCACCTGTGTGCATCTTCCTCCACTCTTGTATGTCATCCTATGCTCCTCCCTCTTGTTAAAATATGTATTCACCACATCCATGTTCGTCCTTTTTGCAAAATCCACTACAATCTGACCTTCTGCATTCCTTTGCTTAACTCCATACCTACCCATCACTTCCTCAATCCCTCTGTTCTCTTCACCAACATGCCCATTGACTGACTGTCCTGCACTGAGTTTTACAAATGTTGTTCCTACTGATGTACTACACATTTTCTGAAAGGCGCTTGTAAAAGTGGTAACAAATTACTGAGATAAAAAAGACTTTTTACAAAGAGCACTTTTGTTACTGTCTGTTCCTGACCAAGTTACTCCTCCCATCTCCCCTCCTTTAATGAGCCAGAACCTCACATTTTCAGTTTGGCTAGGCTCAGTTAATTAGCAACTCTGCATGACAATGGACATCAAACAAATGTCAGCCTGGTGTGCCACTAAAACTGTTCCCTAATGACTCTTTGCTTCCTTACTTCCGTGCTGACTTGCACTATTCCAGGCAAACTGGGAGAAAAAAAACATTGATCTGAATTCAACTTTTTTGTCCAATATATCAATTTTCTCAAATGTACTCAGTGAAATATTTGCTTTGCTGTGCGTAGTGCTTACAGCCTGGCCACATACTTAAGTTTGCATACTTATTCTTTTATAGTATAACATGAACCACCTTAGGTAGTGCCAAACTTTACCTAACAATTTAATAGTTTTATTTTTTTCTTAACAGTAGTCTCCCTGGCCTCTTATCTGAGCCACTTCTTTTTGTTACAACAGCTTCACTCAGCCTTATTTTTTAGTTGCATACTTTCATGCATATCTCTTATCCTTTCAACAACAGACTCATGGAGAAAGCTTCCAAGTTATAAAGCTTTTCTAAGTAGCAGTACTACTACTTTGGTTAAGGTCACAGAGTTAGAGTACATGAATTGGCATCCATTTCATGCAAATAGTCCTACATTGCAATAAATTTCATTTTTTGTTCAAGAAAAGACAAAACCTTAATCAAAGATCCTTTTGGATTCTACCATGTCAGAGTAAAAGTGTAAGGCCAAACTAGGTACAGTTGTGAGGTATGCTGGTTTGACGCAAAACACTATTATCCTTCTGTCCTCATCATACCACCCTCAATCCATTCAGGCATTTACAAACATAATGACACTCATATCTTGCAACAGTGCCAGCAGCTGTACCAACCTCTTTATAAACATTGCTGTAATATCTTTGTCAATCAATGTGAGAGATAGATGCCAGGGATGGACTCACTCCTCACAGCTAGTCAGCAAAGCGGTATATGTCTGGCTTTGCTCCACAGTTCTCAGTTACACCTTATAGATCATACAGGGTTGACTGAGCTGCTGACAATGTCAACTCATAACCCCCTACCAAGAAATTGAAATTGTATTGCCAGCCCACTGCACTGACATGGCTCACCCCACAGCAGGGAGGTGTCAGTCTATCTGTGCTCCACACTTCTCCTTTAGACCATATACGACACACACACACACACACACACACACACACACACACACACACACACACACACACACACACCTGTACGCCAGACTAGCTATAATCCATGTTTCACTGTTATACCATGCATGCCTCCACAGATTCGCTCATACACATATACATGCACATGTACTTCAACACCTACACACGTGCATAGATGCATACATCACCTTCAGCACTTGTTTTATGTTACACCGTGGACACCCTGTGTGCATAATTGAATACACACACACACACAGACCATTTTCAGCACAGGTTCTCTGTTACACCATGTTGTGCAGAGATTGGCGCACACACAAACAATGTACCACTGAAGTGTGTTGCATTACCAACCTCTCCACAAAACACTGCTTCAAATCCAAGGGGGTTGTCTAAGGTACTGAAATTGTCATCTCATAACATCACCCCAGTAAATGAAGCAAGCCCGCTGCACTCTCCCCACAGCAGGCAGTAAGGTGGTGTCAGTTCAGCTTTGTTCCACAGTTCTCTATTACATCACATACATCATACAGGCTACACACACACACACACACACACACACACACACACACACACTTTTTCACAGAAGGAGTTGCCAGTCCAGCTTAGATCCATATCTCTCTCTCACACCATGCATGCGTCCATACTATCTGACACTGCAGACTATGGCAATCCTGGGACTGAAGTCTAAAAATATTTTTAAATGCTTACAGTTGAAGAGGCCCAAACAAAGGAAATTGATATAACACAATATCAGTGCCTGTCAGTCGTACATGGATCACCTTCAGTTTACTAAAACCTTGCATGTAATCTACAGCAATATTTCAAGTCGACCACTACATTTTACATGTCAAAGAAGCTCTCAGACTCTCTACTTTTCACGATGTATTCATAGGTTATCAACATTGCATTGATCTCCTTTGTCTATTACCGCTGGATGTGTGATATAGACACCGTCCTCTGATACACATTATAACTTCCCAATATGATTACACATTTTCAACCTGCCTTGGACATCCTGTACAAGCATAAAGATTGGTTGTGGAACTTGATGCTCCTCAAATCTTGTGTCCATTCATGCCCATCAACAACAGCAATGCTGCCACTATAGAACCATCTAGCACCTTTGTTACATACTCATCCACAACACTTTAATTACACCAAAAAACCAAGACCTTAAATGAAACAGCTACTTCACTGTCAAACACCTCCTTCTCCTTGTCAGGACTATCCAGCTGATCGCTAACAATTTCTTTACTAACTACACTTTAAATGTAGATTCCACTTTCACCTCTAGTCTCTGTCTCTGCACACAATGCCATCAATTTCAGACTTTTATCAATTCCTATTGACATTTATAAGCAATGCTAACATGCACTACCAACTCCCATTTGTTACTTTCCTCCACATTCATCCTCCTGTCTTGTATTAGACATTAAGTAAAAGTGCTGTATGTCCAAACTTAGCTTAGTAATCTTCACAGCTGTCATCAGTGAATGTTCTACTAAAAATTAATCTGCAGTCAATTGTAGGCAAGAGCAATTTAAGTCATGTTAAACGTGCACTGGCTACACCACAATTCACACATCACTGCAGATAAAACTTGTATGTCTGGTGAAGCACTACTTTCACTCACAATGTTTTTATCACATCTACTACATGCAGCAGTAATCAATGAGTCTGTAACTTACCAAATCATGATATATGCTTGGCAATTACTTCTGCTTTATCTGATCTCTCATACCTGGCAATATTTTTGGGAACAGATGATACCTCAAAGCTTGGCACAGAAATGTTGCCACTCTTCATCAAGAGAACATCAACAATCATGTCAAAGACATAGTCATATTTTCTATCTTCAAAAATTGGATTTGCAATCCATTCCTGTTTCGCCTTAGGATACACAATCTGGTAACGCAGATCTCCCTGTTTTTCGCAGTTACTCTTCAGGTAATGTACTACTGCTTGCTGACAATTCACGTTGGCATTGTGATCTAAAATGGCCAGCATTGTGTGTACTTTCATTCCACTGTTTGAACAGTGCTCATATTTGGGGCAATAATTGCAGAGCATGAAACACTTCCAAGCTGCCTGTGTGGCAGAACTGCGTTAAGTGTTTGAGATCATTCACGAGTGTTGTGTTGGTCACAATCTTCCCCAGTGCAGTGTGCGGAGCACCACCAACCTCCAACCACTGTTTTGTTTCTTGGTCTGACAATGAAATATCATGCTCACAGGCATGGAATTTCTCTCTGCATTCCCAGGTGTGCCTGTCTGTAATATGATAGATGAGAGACTTCCACTTTTCAAGCAGTAGTGGTGCACCTCCATCACATGTTTCAGACCACCACCACAAGTGGTTTGAAATACTCTGGCACCATGGCATTAACTGCTCCATGTCCTTTTTTTGACAACCGGCACAATCTTCTTGGTAATACTTTTTGAAACATGCCACAGATCAAACTGATGGTCAATTTCAGGGAACTCTGTCCTCATTGCACTTCCAATCCCTTGATGTCTGTCCATTGCTACTACACTTATGTTGACATTGACATTGACCGAACAGATTATAAGTGATGTATAGTTAATTTAATAAAGATGTTTCTTGATTAAAAAATATTTCTGGGACTTCAAGGCACTGCAGGCTTGCCCAAATCAGGTTTTTTGGGACCTTGTCATATGCTTTCTCCAAGTCTAGGAATGCCAATTTGGACTCTTTCCTCATTTCAAAAAGAGAAATCCGTGGTATCCCTCGAAGTCTCAGAAAAACCCAGTATGCAACTTATACTGGGTCCAAAACAAACCAAGAAGAAATTTCGCAGTGTGGAGGCTGTGGTGTTCACTTCCTAAACTATGTTATGCACTTAGTTCACTTAATAAAAATTGAACTGTAAAATATAACTGTAAAATACATGCTACAAAATAATCAAATAGAAAATAGTAGGTAGTCCACAGCTGAGTTAAAAATGAAATATAATTTATTGAAACACACAAACATGCAATCGTACTCAACTAGGATCACTTGCTTGTCTGTGTTTCAATAAAGGATATTCCACCACACCCTCCGCACTGCAAAGTTTCTTTTTCCTCTCCTCATTTCTACCTTATTCTAAAATATCTGTCTCACTGCAAACATTGGGTTAGTTGTGCTGCATCCTGATCTGAATTCAAACTGCTCATCTCCTATCTTACTTTCTATTACTCTGCACATTCAATTATCAGTGACCCTCTCCAGAACTTTCATGCAATGTGACAGAAGTTTGATTCCTCTGTACTGCCCACAGTTGTGAATGTCCTCTTTGTTCTTGAACACTGACACTAGTATGCTTATTTTTTAGTAATCTGGGATATGCCTTTCTCTCCTGAAAAGAAAAAAAAAAAAACAAAATCTTAAAAAAACAAAATAGAAACCAAGCCGTTCTTCTTCTTATATTATTACCTAATTAGAAACACAAATTGATCTCTAAATATAGAGCTTCAGGAGATGATCTCATCATTTAATATACTTTTACTCTCTAATACATTTAACTTGTTGGCAAAATCACTGCCTCCAGGAAGGAAAGGTTGAGTTAACACAGTGAAAAAGAATCCAGTATCTAATGCTTGGTGCTCTTTATGAAAATACTCTGCAACAGGACTTTTCTAATTACAGTTTCTAAAATCACCAAAATGTTCTAAAATGTGAATTTTTACTTTGCGCTTACTCTGACCCACATACCATTTATGACTTATGCAATTACAACCAATTATGTACACCACCACATAAGATTCACAATCAAATCCATTCTTGTGTTTCTAATTAGATAATAATATAAGGTTACATATGTATTTACACAGACACACACACACACACATATATATATATATATATATATATATATATATATATAGTAATTCATATATATGCATTGTTAGTTTTCATAGATAATGTTAGTAACAGTTAGAAATGTGGTTTTAGTCCATTATGTATTTGAATCCAGGGACAGATGCAAATCGGTTAAAAAAGTTATTTAACTTTTTTATTAAATTGATTAATTGCATAATATATTGAATTAATTGCGCCCTAATTGTATATAAGGCACCTTGTAAAACTGATTAATTAGCCGATGTGCCAGATCTGTAATAAACTTTGTGTGGAAAAACAGCTTGGCTTTTATTTTGTTTTATTCAGATATGCCTTTCTGTCCATACTACTATGAGTACCCTCAGGAGCCATCTCTCCCCTATTTTTACCCAACATCATATCTGCTGTGACCTCATCTGAGCCTCCTGCTTTCCCTGACTTCATTTTCCTTATTGCTTTTCTTACTTCATATGTGGATGGCTTCTCATCTTCTTTCATCATAGGCTATTGCCTGGGACAGTACATATTATGTGGGTTTTCTTCATTCAGAAGCTGCTGAAACTACTCCTTCCATCTGCCTCTGATGTCCTGTGAACTGTTGCCAAGTTGTTGCTGGCATCCCTTCTGAAGGGTGTTGGATTATCATCTTTATCTTTTGTCTTTCCCTTGCAACAGGATATAGTTTCACAGTGCCATCTAGTACTCAGTCATTTTCCAGAAGCTAGTAGAATGCCTCCGATGCACTGTTCTTTGCTATTGCAACTCATTTCTTAGCCTCTTTGTTAGCCAGCCAGTACTCCTTCTTAGCCTGGTCCATCTTTTCTCTCTCCACTTTTCCTTCATTCCTTTTTTAATGACTTCCTGGACTTCTGCATTCCACCACTAGCTTTCTTTATTTCCTTATCTGGCTTAGCCACATGTCTGTTCTGTAGTCCTCACACATGCTGTTTTGAGGCACTGCCATTCTTCCCTAACTCCACCTATTTCCTCTTCTTCTTGGGGTTCTAGAACCCTTAGTAATTCCTTGAACTGCTGTGCTTCTCTCCAGTCTACTTCCAGGTTTTCAGCCTAGTCTCTGTTGACCTTACAGCCTTTGCTGACCACAGCTTACAGATGAATGTTGCAACCAGTGGTTTATGCAGTAGGCTGACTGTTTCATTGGGGATTACAATGCAATCACTGATTCTACCCCAGTGCCCTTTCCTTACTAGGAGAAATTCTACTGGAGTTGCATGTTGGCCACTCTTGTATGTGATCTTGTGACTGTCTTTCTGAACTGTGTGTTGGTTACTATCAAGCCATTTGCCTGACAGAAGTCTTGAATGGCTCCTCCTCCTTTATTCCTGTTGCCCCACCCAAGTGGACCCAGGCAGTCCCAATATCCTGTTCTGTCTGTCCCGATATGTGCATTCAGGTCACTCATTATCAACACCAATTCATTTTGTCCTACTTTATCTAGCAGATCCTGCTACTGCTGTCTGAATGCACTCTTTATTCCTCACTATCACAACACTGCTGTGGGGGATAGACCAAGATTATGAATACCATCCTGTCATCATGCTGAAGTCTGATTGCCATGAGTCTAACATTAATTCTAATGACATTCCTTACTGTCTTCTGAAGCCTCCCCTTCACCAAAATTCCACACCATTTCTAGCCTATCTCTCTGAGTAATAAACTTTGGATCCCAAGCCAAGTGGTTATGCTTTACTGCTCTTCGATCTTGTCTGCTGGATACATAGGATATCCAGCCTCCTGCTAAACATCATATCATCCACTTCCAAGCTCCATCTGGCAGAAGGGTGGGGAAGATTATACAGAAGTTTATAGATTTGATCCAAGCTGAACTCAAAAGAGAGAGAATCACTTTTTCAGTGGTGATTATTATTAGACTCTGTGGAATGGGTACAAACATATGGGGATGAGAAAGCAGGAACAATTTTATATAGAAGGCATCTAGTACTGTGGAGTGGGGCTTTTTCAGTTTTGGGAGAGGTACCAGTGGATGGAGCCTACATTAAAAGGATACAGACCATCATACAAGGATAGCCATGAACGAGATAATTTTGGAGGAGGTAGAACTGCAGAATAAGACAAGAGAGGACTGTCCTATGTTGCAGTCTCTGTATTGTGGATGCAAAGGCACAGACCATGAGGAATATTTGAAAGTTGGGGCAGCAGTTTTGATCTTTTTGCAAACAATTGCATAGCAGTATTAATGAATTTTGAGGGGGTGCTGCTAGAAGCTTTAGTACTTTTAAGAATTTTATATGGCATCACAGTTAAGGTTTGTTCTGAATAAGTCAGTAGTAATAAAAGTAGGTAGACAGCAGGGCAGATGCAGGGTACTGGTATCAGCAGGAGGAGTGAACTAACTGGAGATAAAGTTTATCTGTTGAGTCAAAGAATGCTGGATAAATAGGACAGTGGGACAGGTACTCTAACAGGGTGAAAAGAGGTGCTGTGGATAATGGCTATGCGCCTGGTGTTATATATAAGGAGTAAAGGACATATAAAGATACTGTGAAACATTCACGCAATGGGGTAAAAGGGAAGGAATAAGGAAGGAACATTTAAGTGTTCCCAAGAAGGGAATGAGGGAACCAGACTTTCTGTAGACATGTGGCTAAGACTAATGTTAATCAGAGCATTCGAAGATATGAGGTTAGGTGGCTAGGATGTATCTCTCTCAACCTCTTAGCGCAGAAATTATAGACAGCCAAAAATAATGAGGGAGGGGGAAAACTCTCAGGGACATATTTTAAATACTGCTGTTATATATTTATGAGCCTTTTCTAAAGGATATGAAGTGTGAAACTCAAGTGCCTTCATTCCTTAATGATTTGCCAGAAAACCAAACATTTTATGAAAGGCAGATCAAAAAATGCAAGGCAAAAATATGGACATTCTGTGTAACTCTGGACAGCTAGAAAGCTATGCTAGGATTGGTCAGATGATAGAGGTTAGGGTAGCAAGTCAGTGAATGGAAAAGGCAATGGAAAGAGAGATTTGCCAGAGATTAGATTCTACACCAGTGTTTGGAAATATGAATAGCTGTTGTCATGGGTAGAAAGGGATGAAGGTGCACACTGTAGGGGGGTTTGTCAAGATGGAACAAGATAAAGATAATAAGGTTGAGGCAATATTATAGGGAAGGAAGCATAGGGGAGGTCAAGATTTTTCATGAAATAGTAGGGAAGTTCAGAGTGGGAAATGAGGCTTGGCTGAAATAAAAAGGATTAAGGTACTTGTGTGCAAGTGGGAGAGAATTGTTTTGTGGGGAATGATAGATGTTGCATTGCAAAAGGAGGCCTGGTTAGGAATGATAAAAAAGGAGAATAAGGAAAATTTACAAGGACCTATAGAAAAGAATATGAAACAAGAGAGAATGGAAGGGTTAAAGGAAAGGTTACTAGAAGAAAGTGGCATACAGAAAGATGATGGGTGTGGGAAGGATCTTTAGAGGGGTGTCCCATACTCAGATAGCTGAGAACAGTAGAGAGATTCAAAAGTGTCTGCTACACTGGTGGTATAAGACTTCAGTGATGTTGCAGAGGGATGGGCAACAGGAAAAAATGCTGACAGCATGAAGTGGAAGATACAGGCAATTTACATATGTAGCTATTTTGTAGTGACACTACAATAATCTGAGACAGTGCAATTCAGATATGGAGGAAGGTGTACAATGTAAAATTTTCAGGCAGGTATTGGTTGTGCCAGTTTGGTATTGAGAAGTGGGAGTGTACATTGGATGAATGAAAAAAGATATTCGAGGCAGAAAGGTCAATTGAACGAGAGCATAGCAATGTAAAAAAAATGAGTAAGTGGGTTGGTGGAGACAGGTACTGTCTGGAACAGGTAAGAAGCCTGGTAAGGGTTTCAGGACAGCAGAATGGGGCAGAAAGCTGGCAAACAGTGATTAGGAGATGTAGTTATTAGCAGTCATATCATTTCAGCTAGGTATCAAAAGTAGGGACAAAAGAATTTTGTATGTATGACACTCAGACTTGCTAAAGTTTACATCCTTTTGTGAGATTTGGTTATAGAATTTAACTGTAAGGTTGTGTGTACAGTGGATTGTTGGGGCTACTTTCAAAATGTAGCAATAATTCAGGCATGTTAAGGATATGATTCATTGGGGGCATTATACATATTTAGTATGTAAAAATAATATTTCTGAGTATTTAATAGTGATT
This sequence comes from Protopterus annectens, assembly GCF_019279795.1. Lineage (NCBI taxonomy): Eukaryota > Metazoa > Chordata > Ceratodontiformes > Protopteridae > Protopterus > Protopterus annectens. The sequence goes on along the minus strand of NC_056747.1, from coordinate 359,233,887 downwards.
ATTTTTCTTGGGAAATACAATAAAGAGAAGGAAAGCACTGTTTTGTGTTATCCAAAGGGCCCCGAATATTACAAAAAAATGTTATGTACTCACCATAAAGACTGATCTGTGTTGTCTCTTTCCACCCTTCCTCAACATTTGGATCTCAGATGCATGACAGATCAGACTTTGGCCACTTTCAAGCTTCTGGATCCTGTGCTCAGGCTCCTCCTTTTCCCATAATCCCCAGTGTTATATGAAATATCTCAGATCGAGTTTGCCCCTAGGAAAAAGGAAAGAATACGGAATCTAAGACTGACGGATGAAAGAAAAAAAAAACAGCTGAGAAAAAAAAACAGAACTTGATTTGTAACCTCAAGTAGCCAAGGCTAAGTTAGTCAGAAAAAAACAGGGATCAGAAGATCGATTGCTGTCAAACACATGAAAGGGGAAGGTGGGAGGAGAGTTGAGGAAGAACTAAGCCAACACAGGACTGTAGAAAGGAGATTCTGCTGATATGGATGACTGTAATTAGGGATACAGACAATAGGCAAGAAGGGGCTGGAATTCATTGGAGAAAACTGTCAAAAGAAAAAGGTATTGGAAGCAAATAATTAGAGAGGGAAAGGTAATAGAATGGGAAGAGGCCAAGAATTTATTTGGACTGCAGGCTAGAGAATGCCTTCCCTATCAAGGACTGATTTCAGAGCATATACAAAGAGAAAGAAATGGGGGATTCTAAATGAAAGACCAGCACTGGTAGATTTTTAGTAGAATCTAGAACAGAAGCTACTGTTAAAAAAGGAATAATTAGTAGAGCATATAAAATACTTTGTGATAACTATAAGAATCAATCAGAGGAGGTTAGAAAGGATTGGGAAGAGAGAGACTGGATAAGCAATTCATAAAGAAACAATGGGGGTATATATGTATGTCTCCCAAATATGCAACAAAGTCTAGAAGATTTAGGATCTTTGCTTGGAAGTGTTTTCATAGGTGTTTTTATACTGCAAAGAATTTTCCTAAGGTAGACAGCAAATGCTGGAGGTGTGATGGGGAAGAAAGAGATAAATGGGAACATATTTTCTGGGAGTGTAATGAGTTGGCAGACTTTAACAATTCCCTGCAGACTGCTCTATCAGAAATACTGGGTGAGCAAATTGGTATGACTAAAGAAATGATTTCTTGAGCTATGATACAGAATCGGAATTGCCTAGACATAGTAAGGTCTTGCTGAGTCTTATTATGGTGACTGTCAATAAAGCAATTACTAGAAAATAGAAATCAAAGTCTAAACTCTCTGTACTAGAAACCGTGAATATAATAATGGAGATAAAACAACTGGAAACATGATCTTTAGAAAAAGTGTGGGAGCAAATTACATAGAAAAAAATGGAAATTGTGGGAACAATACATGCAGACGAGGAATGAGGTTTAAAGGAAGGCAGGCTTTGAATGAGCTATCTAATGTTTGTCTGACAGTGGCTGGATAGATTATAAGTGAAATATAATGTTTATAACTAAAATTATGTCAATATGGCTTGTTTTCCTTTATGTAGATATATGATTGCTCATGTCATAAGTGATAATTTAATAAAGATGTTTCTTTTTTAATAATAAAAAAAAAAGATTGTCCTCATCTGCTCAGATGGAGAATCTGTTGCATTTGCATTTGTAGATCTTATGTGTAGAAGTTTTTTGAGAAGTTAGAATATGAACAACCAAGCATGAAAACCTGGACTACCTAGCCATCATTATAACTGGAGAAACCATGCTGTCAATATGAGGGAATGAATGCCTGGCTGAGGCAACCCCAATAGATGAAAGAAGAGATTTGGGACTGGGGTTAGCATTTAGAGAGGGTGTACAAGATGAAGCCAGAGTAAGAGAAACCATACATGTCAAGGCCAATAAGGGGCTATAATGATGGCTGTGATCTTTCTCAACACTGCTTTCTGTAAAACGTTTGGAATGAGACGAATGGGCAGAACTGCATAAAGGAGTCCTCGAGGCCAGTTGTGGGACAGAACATCCTTGGTGACTTCCCCTCTGGGGGGATCAGAGTGAAGAAAATGCACTTGTTGTTGAAGGGAGATGCAAAGAGACTGCAGCATGGTTGGCTTCAATGGTTGAATATCTGGTCCGTGACTGCTGGGTTCAGGGACCATTCATGAGGAAGGAGGATAGACTTGCTCAATTTGTCTGCTAGCACACTGAACTTGCCCAGGATATGCATTACTACAAGAAAGTGGTGAGAAGATATTGTCCATTGCCACACACCCATGGTCTCTCAACATAATGGATAAGAACCGGTTCCTCCGTGTTTGTTGATGTACCAGACAAATGCCATGTTGTCTATCCAAAAAGTGTCCTGAAAAGTGTGCAACACTAGGAGGACTGCTCTCATATCCATTACATTGATGTGAAGTCTGGCCTCTGACTGTGACCATGGGCCTTGAACTGTCTTCCCAAGTAGTGTCCCCCACCCAAAATGGGAAGGGTCTATCCATCTTTATGTGGTAGTACACATCCAGGAGACCTCTTGAGCACATCCAGTCATTCACTCTCAGAAAAGGTAGAACAGACTGTACTGTGACCATCAGGGATTTATTTTTCTTTACAAAAGTGTTTTGGTAGCTTAGATCTACAATTAGTCTTAGGTCCTCATTTTTCTATGGCAATAAAAAGAACCTTGAATAAATTCCAGAGTCTTTCCAGTCTGGTGAGACCTCTTGGATGACTCAGTTGATGAATATCTTCTTTACTTCTGAAGCTGCTGCTTCCCATTGAGGGGGTAAAACATTGGGAAGTCTTTTGGGACTGAAGGAATGGTATGAAAGGAAATTAAGTAGCCTCTGATAATTATCTTTTGCACCGTCTTGAGCAGCAGTTGGGCAAGTACTTAGAAACACCAAAAAGGCTTGTCAGAGAAAGGACATCTGAAGACTTGACCAGCTCGGCCCCTAGGCAATGCCCCTTATAAGAGATCCCCCATCTACCACTGTGGGCCCTGTCACCAAACGTGTCAGTTGAGAAATCATGTGATTTACAGAACCTAATTTTCTTGCCTCCCTTTTAATTATTGGAAAAGGTTTTTTGAGTAGTAGAAAATTTGATCACTATGGCAGAAAGGGATTTGCCCTCCTTTTTCACTTCTGTATATTGTATCTTTCACTTTGGGACCAAATAATGTTGATCCATCATAGGGGGCATTCATGAAGGAAGTCTTGAAGTGTTCCAGAAAGTCTCAGAGCCTCATCAAAGCATGTCTCCTAATGGCTATGCCCATGCCAGCTGCTCTAGATGCAGCCTGCATAGCTTTGGAGATAAGAGGCATAAAGACAGTGGACAAAGATTGAAGAGTGACTAGCTGCACATCAATAAACTTCCTTTGATCTGCAGCCATGATCTCTTGGAGAGATTTGGAGATCTCTTTGGTCAAATCACTATGAAACCATGTCATGTGCTGGATAATGTAAAGCTGTCACTGATAAAGTAGATAAGGCATATATTTGCTTCATAAATTTGTCCAATGCTCAAGACTCCAGGTTTGCTGGGTGGACAGAGGAACTCTCTTTCACTCATTCCTTCTTGGAGGCTTCTGCCACCACCACATAATCTATGGCTTGCCCCTTGCTCCAGTAGGGGCAGTCTTTAAGTGCAATGAGAACTTTATCTGGTTTCTTGGGGATGGGTTTCATTCTGTCCAGCTCCTTCTAAACTCATGTAGAGATCAGGTCTGTCATTTAATCTGTGGGTGGGACCACCCAAGATGTACAGTAGATGGGCTAGAGCCAAAAGCCTCACTGAATACTGACTCTTCTGATGAAAGCATCTGGAAAGATCATCCCCATTTCTGTTTAAGTAGTTTCAGGATTTCTCTGAATGACACATATCCTGAAGAGGGAATCTGCTGGAATCTTCTCCTTCATCAAAGTCAGTGTAACTGGTAACAGATTCCTGAGGAGAATCTATGTGCTTCGTTTTACATGGGTGCTTCCTGAGTACCTCATCAGTGGGATACTCTTGCGAGGACTCAGAAGCTGACATGGTCTGCTCCATAAGAGCCAGTGTGAAATTTTTGATCACTAGCTGTCCAGACAGGACAAAAAGAGCAAGATCCAGACCCTGGGAAATCCTTTGAGGGAGGGATGGATCTGAGCTTGAAGGAAAAGTCTTTTCTCTGGAATGAGAGAATACTCTCTGAAAGCCTCAAATGCTGAGCTTGAAATGGATCAAGAAATCCAAGCTGCAGCAGCAGAGGTCTCAGAATGAGACTAAACCCAAGATGCTATATGGTTAGGATCCACAGCTGATATCAGAGCAGAACTGTCAAGCACCGAAGCCCCGAGAGGGAGGAACAGCTCAAGGACCTCAGATCTGAACCCATCTTGTCAGAGTCAGTGTAGACAGTTCAGCTCCAAGATTCACATGGCTCCAAAGCAACCAGAGCCGATGGAATCAGAGAACTCATCAGGGGCTCAAGGAACTAAGCCTAAGCTCCAGTGCAGACTTGCCTGGATGTAGGTTGATCCAAATGCCCAGATCTGAAAGGTCATATTGGAGAAGGACTAACTACTAGGTGTAGAGAAGTTATTCCCTCTGCTCCAGTGGAGACCATAGCAGGGAGAAACCCCAATTCGATGCAAGTCTAGAGGAATTTTCTCATCACCTTGTCCAAGTCATCATTGATTAGGGTCCTGGAAGAAGCAGTGGAGGGAGTGATGATACCTTTTTTGTTTTAGGATCAGAGAATGGAACATAGGTGACAGGCTCCAGACAAAAGCTTTGCAGGGTATTGGATCTGATAATGGGATCCTAAAAGAGAGTTGGCTTCCAGGATTTTGGAACTTTCAATGCCAGATATGAAAAGAAAGAACAGTCTGGAGATGCCTTCTTCAAAGATTTCAACTTTTCCCTATCTTTACCTTTATCTTTTTCTTTCTCCCTGTTTTGTCAACAGATTTTTTTTTTGGGAGGAGGAGAGGGAAGCAGAAGGTGGTTTTGAGGGACCAGGAACACTCTCCCACAGAGGTTGGTAGAAGTCCTTTTAAGATACGTTTGTTTTTTCTTTGTGCTATAGGTCATGGCCAAAAGCTTCACAGATGGATCAGGCTGTGTCCAGGTGTAAAGGGTCTGGACAACAGATGCATTTGTCATATGCATCAGAGCTGGGTAGCTTGTGAGAACAAACTACACACGTTTTAAAACCAGGTGGCTTATCAGACATACTGAATGGAAAGTAATAACAATAATCTAACAAAAAAAGAATGGTATGAAAAATAGCAAGTTTTTGTAAAGAAACACTCTTGATAAGAAATTTAGTGTGCAAAGTGAATAAACAGGGAAAAGGATGGTTAGCGGAGGAGTAGAAATACTAACATATAGTTATAGTGACGTTCAAAAGACATGCATGAATGGGCATGCCTTTGTTGAAGGTTGGGCATTGAGCTGGCACCTTGGCACTGTAAAAATCTACTGCCAATCATTAGTGGACCGGAGTTCCGCTGAAGTGACCCCTAACCGGGAAAAGCTGAAAGAAGAAGAAGAAGTTATATACATAAAAGTTATGTACTCACTATAACTATGGATATGTATTGTCCATTTTCATTCTTTCTCAATGAATTGGTCTTGGATCTGACTCAACCACTTTTCTCTAGATTCTTGGATCCGACTCTCAGGCTCCTCCCTTTACCCACAATGCCCCTAACTCTTGCATTATCTCAGATGAAGTTTTCTGTTACTATATACCAATCTAAAATATAGATTATAATAAGAAAGAAAACAGTATAGGTACAGAATACAGTCTCAAACTGGAACTCCGGCCCCTAACAAAAAACTTCAAGTCACTCCCAAAGACATGGATAGGGGGAAGGGGGAAGAAAGTTAAGAAAGAATGAAAATGGAGAAAACAGATGTATAGTTATGGTGAGTACATAAGTTTTATATCTGATGTTGTCATGTTCATCCATTCCGCAATGAATGGGACAGAACCCCTAGCTAAGATAACCTTGGATGGCCCTCATGGAAGGATGTTCTGGAGAACCACAGAACCAAATGCAGCCCTGTTTGTGGATATGATATCCAACTTATAATGAGCAATAAAGGGTCTATATTAGAAGATAGAATGTTTAGGTGATCAAACACCTAAACATCGATCTTCTAATATCGAAAGCAAAAAATGGCAAACGGACAGTTTAACGCAGGGAAATATTTCACTTGGCTGTTCGCCAAAGTTTGCCATTTCTTATAATGTAGATCAATCTCAGAGTTGGTATATTTAGTTGGGGGTGTGTGGGGGAACAGCCTCCCACATCGGGGGGTGTGGGGGGCACAGCCTCCCACGTTGGGGGGTGTGGAGTGCAAAGCCCCCCACTTACATTGGATGTAAAGTTTTGTTTTAGTGAACAAAGGACTTGTTTCCCTGGGTCATTCACTGTTTTCAGATTCAATATTAGAAGATTGATGTTTAGGTGTTTGATCACCTAAACATTCGATCTTCTAATATAGACCCAGCAATAAAGGTATGAGCATTAGACTAAGTGGCAGCTGCACAAATGTCTTCAATGGAAGCTCTGGCTAGAAAGCAGAAGATGTATCCATAGATCTTGTTGAATGCACTTTTGGTGGTCTTGGCAAGAATAAACTTCTTAAAGAGTAAACATAAGAAGTATAACCTGTTATCCATTTGGCTAAGGTAAACTTGGACACTAGTTTTACAAATTTTTGTTACTGAAAAAGGAACAAAAAGTTGGTCAGTTTTTCTAAACTCCTTCATTCTATGAAGATAAAAATGAAGCTGCCTATGTGCATCTAAAAAGTGAAGCATGTATTTTCCCTTATTGTTAAAATTTGGAAAGAAGACTGGCAAATTGAAAACTTGGTTGATGTTTGTTTCAGAGGCAATTTTGGGTAGAAAGGAGGAGTTAGTACATAAGGTAACTCTATCTTTATGGAAAATCAAATGGGGCGGTTTTGAAGAGAGTACTTGGAGTTCAGAAACTCGCCATGCAGAAGTAATAGCCAGAAGAAGGACTGTTTCCAAAAAAAGAAATTTGAGATCTGACTTCGCTAAGGGCTCAAATGGAGATTGGATCAAGCTCTGTAATACAATAGTAAGATCCCAAGGTGGAGTAGGATCCTTTGTCAGAGGTCTAAGCAGAAAGGTACCTTTAAGAAATGCTTTACATAACTTGAATGAAGCTAGAGGGGAAGCATCATCTCCTATATAGTAGTTATAGATGGCTGCTAGCTGGACTTTGATGGTGGAGAGACTAGGACCACCTTGAAAAATTAAAGCAAGAAAATCTAAAACAGCAGGAATGGAAGCAGTGAAGGGATCCAGCTCTCCCACTGCTGTGTCCAAAAGGAAAATCTCTTCCATTTACTCATAAATTTTCCTTGTAGAAGGTTTCTGGAATGAAGATAAGATTTACTGAATATGGGAGGAAAGCCTGTACTGTCTAGCCATCAGTGGAATTGGAGAAACCATGCGGTCATTCTGAGGCCTGGAGTAACCAGATGAATCATGCCTGATGGATGTAAAAGAAGATCTGAACTGGGGTCCAGTGTGCAAGGGAGACATAGTACATGAAACCATAGGAAGGGGAACCAAACATGCCAAGGTCAATAGGGGGCAATAAGGATTACTTTGCTCTTCAACCAGAGTGCTTTCAAAAGAAATTTGGAGATTAGATGTGGGAGAGGGTAGACATATAGAAGAACAGATGGCAGAGTGTGGACTAGACCATCTCTTGGTGACTCCCCTGAAGGGGGGATTACAGCAAAAAACCTCCTGCACTTGTTGTTGATGGGACAGGCAAACAGATAGCAGCAAAGTTGACCCAACTGGCGTAAGATCATTTCCGCTACTGGATGGTTGAGAAACCACTCACGAGGCATCAGTCCTGCTGAGCTTGCCAGCTAGAACGTTGGATTTCCTTGGTATGTACACTGCTACAAGAAAGCAATTGGAAGAGATTGCCCACTCCCAGACTCGCATTCTTCTTGGCAAAGGGGGTAAGATCTAGTTCCCCCTTGTTTGTTGATCTGCCATACCACTGACATATTGTCTGTTTGGATAGCAATTGTCCCTAGAGGAAAAAAGTTCTGAAGGGCCTGCAACGCTAACATGACAGCTCTCATCTCTAAAATGTTTATATGCAATATGGTCTCTTCTGGGTACCACGTGCCTTGAACAGTCCGACCCAGGAAATGCCACCCCCACCCCAATTGGGATGTGTCCATGGTCAACATGGCCTTTAATAAAGGGTCATCCCTGACAAACTTCATTGGGCTGAATCCACCAGAGTAGGGAGTGTATGCGGACTCATGATAGTTTTATAGAATGGGTCAAGGGTTGTCAAAAAATCCAACATTGTACCGCTAGAATCCATTGGAAAATTTGCATGTGAAGATGAGTAGTAGGTATCAAGGTGATCGCTGCAGCCACTGAACTTAAAAAGCTTTAAGAACCAATTTTTCTGGAGGAGAGGGTGAGAGTGAATTTGTCTGACATGCAATCTCAAGGTATGAATCCTACTTTGTGGTAAAAGAGTGAGCCAATTGATTGTCTCTAGTTGAGCCCCTAAAACTCCAAGACTTGAAATGGTTGAAGATGGGACTTAGGAAGCTTGACTGTGATCCCCAGTAGCTGACACAACTGGAGTAAGTAATCCCTGTTTTTTTCTAGCAGATGACTGGTTGGTGTGGTGAGAAGCCAGTAGCCCAAATAAGGAAACATTCTGAATCTGTGCAGTCCGAAATGAGCTGCTATCACTGCCATGCATTTGGTGAACACCCTGGGGGCAGTGGTGAGACCAAAGGGCAGGGCTCTGAACTGTCTCTCAACCAAAAGGGCAAGTATCTTCAAGAGCGCCTATTCATTTTGATGTGATAGTATGCGTCTTGAAGATCTATGGAGCAAATCCAGTCATCCTTCTGCAGAAGAGGTAGAATGGACTGAATCATGACTATCCGGAACTTGGAGTTCTTTACAAACTGATTTAGATAACTGAGCTCCAAAACAGATCTTAGGTCCCCCACTTTCTTAGGCACTAAAAAAAACTTTGAGTAAATTCCAGATCGTCTGATCTGGTGAGACCACCTGGATGCATCTTTTGTCTAGCAGCTTTTGAACTTCTAGAGCTGTTAACTCCTGCTGATTAAGTGAAACTTCTGGGAGACATTGTCTTTTTTGTGAGGGAATTTGTGAAAAGGGAATGAAATATTCCCTGGATATCATCTTTTGCACCCAGGAATCTCTTGTGAAGGCTGAGCAGGTGTCTGGGTGCAAAGACAAGTGTCCCCCTGACTGCCTCCAGAAAAGAACAGTTAGGCAACCTTTTCAGGAACGCTGAATCCAAAAAGGAGTCTTGGTACACTTGGTTTTGCAGACCCCCTCTGCCACATGGACATTGTCTTCCATTATTAACCCCTCTACTTCTGTGAGAAAATTCCCCACTAGTCTTGAAAAAGTTATTGAGACCTTCGGAACCACATCATCTTACCACTGAGTTGTTTCCTGGAAAAAGGTCTCTGTTGGGTAGAATAATGGATTCCCATGGCAGACAAGGTCTTTCCATTTTGCTCACTGAGGGAAAGTGTGTCTTTAATGGTAGACCCAAACAGGGAAGATACATCAAAGGGAGCAGTAAAGAATGAAGATTTAGAAGGCTCCACAAAATCACACCCAGGCATGTCTCCTGATGGCTATGCCTGAACCTACACCTCATAAGGAAATCTTCAGCTGCATGACAGATTAGCCTTATGGACGCAATGGATATTGATTGCAAGATGGCCAGTTGGGAGGAATAGGCCTTCTCTTCCTCTGCCAACATGGACCCAGGTATACACTGAGAGACCTCCTTAATTAAGTCCCTGTGTAACCTACTAAAATGTGCCAAATAATTAAGTGATCATAAGGCTAAGGTTGCTGAAGTGTACACGTGGTTTCCATATCTGTCCAATGCCCTAAACTTTCTGTTAGAGGTTGGAAAGTGGAGCTCTGTTCAGCTATCTCCTTTTTGGTGGCTGCAGCAGTAACCATGGCATCTACATGGATTCCCTTACTCCAAAACTGCCTATCTCTTGATGCACCAATAATTCTGTCTGGATGCTAGGGAATAGCTTCTATGGTATCCAACTTCTTCCTAGCCTGGCAGGACAAAAGTCTAAAGCTCATCTGCTGGGGGATAACCCAAGACATAGGAGTGAAGGCTTCTAAGAACACCAGTTCCTCCAGATGAAGGGGTGTGGGGGGACCAACTACCTTTTTAGCAAAGGATCTCTAAAATGTCTCTGAAGGAGATGTGTTCTGGTGGTGACCTTGGCAACCCTTCCCTTAATCAAAATCTGTGTCTTCAGTCAAAGATTCCTGAGGGTAATCTAACTGCCTCCTTTTGCATGATCTCTTCCAGGGAACCTCTTCAGTGGGATGCTGTGGAGAGGTATAAGAAGAAATGGGAA
>NC_056747.1:359218441-359220941 GCF_019279795.1 Protopterus annectens | reverse complement strand
CTCTCTAATACAGTCCCTCAAACAACGGTTGGTCTTACCAACATAGAAAGCTTTACAGATCTCACAGGATGCCAGATAAACTAAATTGCACATACTGCAGTGAGCATAAACATTGATACCAAAAATATGCTCAGTATCTGAGTGCAGAAATTGGTCATCTGTTCTAATATATTGACACATATTGCAGTGATGACAGGGAAATGTGCCAGTCTTACATATACTAGGGCTGACTTGCATTCTTATAAGTGGCTTATAACAAAGCATCTTTTTGATAGATGGACGTTTCTTAAAACAAAAGGAAGACGAATTACCTAGTGTCTCCTTACATTTCTTGTCTGACATCAGCAGTCGCCAATGTTTCTTAACTATATTACAAACAAAATTATGGAGTCGTGCTGACCTAAAAAATTGTCCCTTTAAGACATTACGCTTGAAGTGTTCAGGGTGCATGCTTTTAGCATGTACAACATTGTTAACTTTACAGGATTTACTATGCAGCTTAGTGTCTATGCCTTTTACTGTCTTAATCACAGTGACATCCAAAAAACATATCTGTTCATATGAATGTTCAAAGGTAAAGCAAAGAAAGTCAGTGGTGCGATTTAGATACTGTACAAACTCATACAATGCTTCAAGCGTATGGCCCCCATACAAAAAATACATTGTCCACAAAATGGCCATAATACAGAATGAATCTAGAAAAGATGTTATCACAGAACACATGTTGGGATTCCCATTCAGCCAAAACCATACTGGCATAGCTGTTTGTGCACACTATGCCCATGGCTACCTCTGTGCATTGTAGAAAAAAATTATCAGTAAACACAAAGGCATTATGTTCTAGAATAATTTCTAGAAAAGTACAAATTAAATAGATCTTGTCATTAGTATATTCAGAGTGACAACTCAAAAAGAGTCTAACATAATCAATACCTATTGTGTTGGGAATACATGCAAAAAGTGAGGTCACATCCATCGTCACTAATGTAGCATCTTCCACATACTGCATTCTAGACCAGTCACACAATTTACTAAGAAATTGCTTAGTGTCTCTTAATATAGTGTCAACCTTATCAAGAACAGGGTGGAGCTGTTTCTTAACGTATATAGATAGATACGCCATACAAGAGAGAGTGACATGGATGAATCTTTTGATAATTTAACTGCTAATTTTCTGGAAAGAGGTTATAGTGATGTTGATATTACAGTGGCACAAATGAAACCATTTCTTTGAGAGATACTCAAACTAGGGCCGCTTTTGAGAACACCTCTAATTATGTTAGTACAAGTGGTGACTTGTTCTCTCTCTCATCCTTTATGGATGTGTCTTAGTTATTCAAATTACACTAGTTTTATTTGTAATATAGTTAAGAAACATTGGTGCGTGCAAAGACAGACAAGAAATGTAAGGAGACACTAGATAATTCACCTTCCTTTTGTTTTAAGAAACGCCCATCTATCAAAAGATGCTTTTGTTATAAGCCACTTATAAGAATGCAAGTCAGCCCTAGTATATGCAAGACTGGCACCTTTCCCTGTCATCACTGCAATATGTGTCAATATATTAGAACAGATGGCCAATTTGTGCACCCAGATACTGAGCGATTTTTGAAATCAATGTTTATGCTAACTGCAGTACGTTTAATTTAGTTTATCTGGCATCCTGTGAGATCTGTAGAGTTTTTATGTTGGTAAGACCAACTGTTGTTTGAGGGACCATTAGAGAGCATATGTATAGTATTAATAGGTCTGATCAGAACAATGCTCTTTCTAAAAATGTTAATCATGCTGGAAGTAATCATTGTTTTAAGTTTATGGTCCTGAAATTTATAGGATTGGCCTAAAAGGTGATGAAATCATAACACGCACTGAATGTATTGAGATAAAATGAATGATCACTTTACAGGCAACTAAAGGGAAAGGGTTAAATTAATTTATACCTATTAAGCCTCTATTGAAGTCATGTGGTTTGAAACACTAGCCCATATAAGGAATGTTCATTGTGTGCATGAATTAGAGCTGATGAAATACCTGGATTGAGTATGAAAACGCTATCTTGTTTTATTTTTTTTGTTTTGTTAAAAGTTTATATTTTTATGCTTTTTTCTGCCTGCTAGTTTTGTTTGTCATAATATCGCATTTCTGTGCTGGTTTGCTCTTCCGCTTATATTTGTGCTTCTAATAATATATATATATATATATATATATATATATATATATATATATATATATTTTTTTTTAAAGAGAAAAAAAAGAAGCGAAAAAGGTTTGACAACAATGTTAAGTATGGTGGTCTTAATGAGAAAAGGTAAAAGACAGAGTTATACCAACTATGGTAACATGAATACCCCTGACCAAAGGCAAGGTGCAGAAAAGGTAGTAACAGTAAGTGGTAAAGAGAGGCGTTAAATGTGAGAAGTTATACAGTAGCAAGAAAAGATAAATTCTGTTTATTACTCACAAAATGTATAGCTCGAGTTTAAAAAGAGCAAGGTAATCA